>NC_082655.1:25306245-25609275 GCF_028023285.1 Balaenoptera ricei
TGTCTGTAGTCATTTAAATGTAATTAAACAGCATTCCTTTTAATTGTATTAGTTATATAATTGATGTATAAAATGATCTGTGAATAATTAAAACTTTAAATCTAATCCTGTCCCTCTAATCCCTTTAAATTTTTTAATGTTCTCATATCTTTTTAAACATATAGTCATCAGAATAAGACATTTTATTTCAGGTGGCATTACATTGGTTCTTTCTTATGAGTATGCATTGCTCATATAATATTTTCAATCCTTAATAGAACTGAAAAGATAAATGAGAACAGGGGACCCATTTACATTATTTTGATTAAAATTACAGACGATTCCTTGATTACAGGCCCTTCATTGAGGAACTGGGAACTTGCCACTGGCTACTATGCATTTTTATTTTGTTCTGGAAGTTCAGGCAGTGAAGCAGGGCTTACTGTAACCTGCCTTTGACTTTAGCAACAGGGAATAAATCAGCCCAATAATTGTGCTGCATAGAGAATATTAAGTTAGCCAATGCCTCTCTTATAAGCTGTATATGCTAAATCATTAAGTTCTTGTTTATTAAACAACAGTCAGCAGCACCATTGCATGATCCAACAGGAATGGAAGATCTACTCAGTCATTACTGGATGGCAGAATTTTATGAGGCCTGTTGAATATTAGCTGATTCCATTGCATTGAAATGAAAAATAACATAGCATAAAGAAGCTCGAGTTCTAGTTTTAGCTTTGACTCTTTGTGGATAGATGAAACTGGGTAAGTTATGTCACCTCCCTAGATCTCAGGTTCTTTGTCTGTAACATCTAAGGCTTCTCTCAACTCTAATATTGTTTGACATTATCTGCTTAGGTGCTATGGCAGGGTCAAAGAGGTGGAAAATAACTAGGTGCTGCCTTATTTACAAAGCGTTGGCTGGAGATTTGGATTAGATACTCTTTAAAATTGTTTCCAAACTTAATCTTTTTGGGTTGTTACTAGAATTCTATTCATCCAGTGTTCATTCAGCAATTAGTTATTAGATACCTACTACATGGCAGCTGTTGTTCTAAATGCATCAGTGACCAAAGTGGCAGAGAGGCTTGCTGCTGTAGAACTTAAGCCCTATGACGGGAAAAAGACTCTAAAAAACAATCAATATAAATAAAGTAATAACACACTCTGTTCAGAGAGTGATAAGAAAGAACAGCTGGAGTAGGGTAAGAGAGGTCAGGAGAGCAGTAGTGGGGTGATGGGTGTGTAGGTTACTTAATTGATAAGTTGAGATTTGAGCAAAGTCTGGACACAAGTAAGATAGTTAGCTAAACAATGAGCATTCCAGGCAGAAATGATATCTAGAACAAAATATATAATCTTGAGTGTGCCTTATTGTGTTTAAGGAACATCTAGGAGGTCATTGTGACTACAAAAGTATTGACATGGGTGAAAATAGTAGAAGCAAAAGAGAATTAATGGAGCCCAGATAAAGACCGGTATTTGGCTTTTAGGTGAAATATGAAGTCATTAAAGTGATTGGACTTAGTTTTTAAAGAATCACTCTGTGGAAGAAACTATAGAGAGGAAAGGTAGAAAAATGGATATTACTTGCAGTAATCTAGGTAAGATGTTATAATTATTAGGATGAGGAAATAGCAGTGGAGGTGATGAGAAATTGTTAGGTTTTCAGGATAAAGTTAAGAGAATTTCCTAACTGATGGTGAAGCTCAAGGAAAAGAAGGAGCAAGGACAGCTCTAAGGCTTTTGGCCTGAAGAACTGAGGACATGAAGTAGCCATTAATTAATATTGAGAAGGCTGTTGTTGAAACATTTTTGGAGAGATACTCCAGAGCTTAATTTTGGACATGTGAAGTTTGAGATGGCTAATAAACATTCTGATGAAGATTTCAAGGAGGCAGTTGGCTATACAAGTCTTAGTGCAGAATTAAAGGTGTGGGACAAAGATCTAAATTTGGAAGTCTAGAAGGGGAAGTGATTATTAAATTAAAAAAAAAAAGAGAGAGAAAAAAGGCTAAGAACTGAGTCCTGGACACTCCAACACTAAAAACACAACAAAGCTAGGAAGAACTGGTAAGAGTTTGAAAAGGATAATTAATAAGATAGGAGGAAAACCAAGAGTGTGGTTTCCTAAAAGCCAAATGAAGAAAGTATATCAAAGTGAAGGAACTGATGAACTGTGTCAAATACTGATGATAAGCCAGTAAGATGAGCTCTGAAATTGATCATTGGATTTAGTAATATGGAGGTCATTGATTACTGTGATGAAAGGAGTTTTGTTGGTGACAGTCTTACTGGAGTGATTTTAAGAGAGAATTGGAAAATAAAAATTGTAGGCCATTAGTATAAATAAGCCTTTCAGGGATGTTTGTAACCAAAGGTGAACAAAGAAATAAGGCAATTGCTGAAGGAAGAAGTAGAGTCAAGAGATTTTTTTTTTAAATTTTTGGTTTGTTTGTTAAACTGGGATAGGTAAAACCCTGTGTTCACACTGGTGGGAATGATCTGCTAAAGTGCAAAAAATTGATGATGGAGAGAGTGGGGAGACTTGCTGTAATAAAGTAAAGAAGTGGAGATAGTGAAACTAATCTTTCCTTTTAAAAATCTGTTTGTGAAAGGAAGGAAGGAGGAAAAAGTAGCAGTAACTAGAGAGTGAGGTAGACCATGAAAATGAAGATTAAAAGGTCAAGTGAGGGATGATTCCATGGCAGAGGTTATAAGGAATTTAACCAATTTGGAAGCCCTGCATATAGAAATAAAAGATCAAAGGCTTGTAATCAAAGACCACAAGGAATGAGTGATTGAGTATCACAGACAGTAATAAAGAATTGTATAATAATTGTAATTTTTCAGGTTGGATGACAGTACACATGTGAACAATAATAGAAAGATCAGGAAGACCCATTAATATATTTTAACCAGAAGGGAAATGAGTTCATTTTGTAAGATGTAAGGTTGAGGCTTCAGCAGAATTTCCACAGAGCATGTCCCCCCCAGAAATTGGTAATATGTAACATAATTCTGACAGATAGAGATTGATGTAGGAATAAGAATTTGGCATAGTTATTCCTACTATCCTATAGTTAAAAATCTCTACAGTATCTAAAAAAATGGAATATTGGATAAAATCAAGGGAATTAACACAGTTATCAAAATAAGAATATTAGCAAAAACATACTCAGATCATATAACATAGGAAGACCTATTTAAATTAATTGTATTCAAATTAAGAATAAAAGAAAGTATATAGTGTATTTTATTTAAACTATATATGCACATTTATTTATATTTATTAGGTAGTTTAAATAATGCTGAATATTTAGATTTGAGCTGATAAACTTTTCCATCATAGGCTAACTCCCATTGAAAGCTAGTTCCTCCATGTGTACACTAGATCCTATCCTTTCTCACTTACTGAGGAGTGTTATGCCCACAATTTTAATTCTCTTCTACACCATCAATTTTTGCTCCCTGATTAATCACTCTTTAACTAGATGTAACTTGGTTTGTCCCATCATTTCTTTAGAACTGCCTTTTCCAAAATGACCAATGATATCTGAATTCCTACTTTAATATGTATCTTACTTGATTTATTTGCAACATTTGAATGATCATTTCCTCAAGAACATCCATCTCCCTTGTTACTATGAAGTCCTGTCTTTTACCCTTTCTTATTCCTTACTGACTATATCTTTAAAAATCTTCTTGAGTGGATTTTCTTTCTTTATCCTTCCTGTGTGTTCCCACATTTGTCCAATGTTTGTCTGGTTTTCTCTCTCTCTTTTTTTTTTTCTGTTCACTCTACTTTGTAATTTGCATAAACTTCCATGGCTTCAGTGATCTTAAGACTTCGCAATTTTTCTGATGTTCATGATTATTGGTTGTCTTACTTTGTTTCTAGTTGTATACATACTGTTACTAAAATAACAGAATCTTAAGGACAGCTTGGATCTCAAGTTATACATAATATCTAGAACTTTACATTGTACACCTCAGGTATTTCGTATATATTCGTGAAATGAATAAATGATTTTTGCCCTTTATAAAAAGGGCATCAGTTGACCATATGTTTTTACCTCTTTTACCCAGTGATTACACTTGATTTAATAAAGCCATATGCATTAGTTTGGATTAGGTTCAACTGTAAAAGAAAATTAAAGTAAAAAACACCAACAGGCTTGAATGAGACGCAAGTTTTTGTTTTGTTTTGTTTTTTTAAATGTAAAGTTTGGACATAGGTGTACAAGACAGTTGTGGAAACCCCTGATATCAAATACTCAGGATCCTTTTGTATTACTATTCTATTTGTAGGTGGCCTTCATTCCAAGATCATATCATGTCCAGACTACATCCATTTAGTTTACAGTCTAGACAGTAGGAAGAAGGAAAGGGGAAGGGAAGGGCCAAAGGGTATTCATCATTAAACTGTCTCTTAAACAAGGTTCTAGTTGCTACCCTGCATTTTCTATTGCATTTTCTACTATTTCTGCTTGTACTCATTGGCCAAAATTTTCTTACATGGCCACTTGGCTGAAAGAGACACAAGGAAGTATAACTCTTCTTCTAGGTGGCCTTTGCTCAGCTAAAAACCTATTATGAAAGAAAAGGAGAAATATTGGGATATAACTAAAAAACTTCCACCCTGTTTTTACTGATGCAGTCCCTCCAGAGAAAATATATATTCATTAGTATTTTACATATAATACAACAATGTGTGGGTCCGTATTGATATGTATTGATACAGATAGGTACGCATATGTATATATATATATATATATATATATGTTATATACAAATACATAAATCAGATATACATATATGTGGTATATTATCTTTCATATATGTGGAATATATATATTATTATATATGCTGATAGTTCCAAATTTAGCAGTATTTCTCAAACGGTATTTTTTTAATATCTACATCAGAATTGCCTGTAGCATTTGTTAAAGTGCGGATTTCCGAGCTCCCACACAAATGTATTCATTTACATTCTATAGGCATGAAATTAGTAACTCTGCAAACTAGATGATTCCAATCCATTGCTATAGCAAATAAAGCAGTAAGTTTGGTTTTATCAGTATTACACCTCTGTCATATAACTGTCCTATAAGCCATCTCACAAGAGCTGAAATATTTCTTAGTACTCAAAAAGCTAAAGGTCAAATTAACATGATATATCAAGCTAATTAAACTAATTCTATAATGCATACACATATGTATATGGTATGAATTTATGTAATGGATAGCACAAAGACTGTGCTAGTGAATCAACAATTGTTCAACTAAATAAGATAAATTAATTAGAGGTAACTGGCTTTAGTATTCATTCTACAAAGTAAATATTATAGATACTAATCCTATCAAACAGGTGTTCCTGTTTACTACCTTATTTCTGACAGTTATTAGACTAAAACATGCAATGAAGCTATGGTTCATGCATATTATTGCTTATGCATAACAGTAAAGTAATTTGGTTAAATATCTATCACGATTCCATAATTTTGAATTAACCTTTTTGTTGTTGTGATGAGAGCATTTAACATGAGATCTACCTTCTTAACAAAATTTTAAGTGTACAATACATTGTTGTTGACTATAGGCACAATATTGTTACAGCAGATCTCTAGAGCTTATCCATCTTGTATAACTGAAACTTTAAATCCAGTGAATAGCAACTCCCCATTTCCCCTTCCCCCATCCCCCGGCAAACACCATTACGCTTTCTGTTTCTATGAGTTTAACTATTTTAGCTATCTCATGTAAGTGTAATCATGCAGTATTTGTCCTTCTGTGGCTGGCTTATTTCACTTAGCATAATGGTCTCAAGGTTCATCCATGTTGTTGAATATGGCAGGATTTCCTTCTTTTCTAAGGCTGAATATTATTTCTTTATATGTATATGTTACATTTTCCTTATCCATTCTTCCAACATGATTGCCTCTCTTTAGACAAATTAAATAGAGTAGTCATAAAATGATGAGAGCCAGAGGGATTTTAAGGATCCGACTGCTCAGTGTTGCCCTTTGTGGGAAACGAATCTTGAGGCTCATTGTGTCTGTTGAAAATTCAAGATGAAAATTAAGATCTCCTAATGCTTGCTGCAGTGTACTTTTTTACAAAAGTACTTCTTGTTAGGCATACAGCCAGGGCTTTCTTAAAACTATATATGTATATCAGGAAAACATTTTGAAAACCTGAAACTTTGACATATAAATAGCACAGTATGAATTAATGTTTTTAAATACAGCCTGAAGTTGACATTGTTTATTGGGTTGATACTTAAATATAAGTTTGCTTCAAAGAGTTAGAAATTCTTGTAGATATCTGAGAATCCCGAGTTAATTTACCATTTTTAGTACAATTAAATATATTTTTTCTGCCTTAAGGACAGCCTGTTTGACAGTGCAGCAAGAAGAGTTAATAATGTATGTAAGTCTTGCTCATCCATTGAAAAAAGAATTACATAATAGATGAAACCAGAGTTAACACAAATAACAGCTGACTACTGAGAGAAGCATTTTGAAGGGTTTCTAACCAGACCACTTCTATGTAAATGCAAAATATTTCCTCTCTGACTTCTTAGGTTGAAAAAAATTAGTTGTTAGATGTATCTCACATCTTTGATGTAAAACCAATTATATATATATAAAATAAAAAATACAAATTTCATGTATATGTATTATATATAATTGTTTATGACAAATTTGAAGTTACCCTTCTAATTATTAGTGTGTACACTAATTATTATTAGTGATGTTTTTATACCTTTAAGAAACAGACCTTGCATTCATTGTTCCATCTTAATTAAATAAATTGCATTTTTAATGCAAGTGCAGAAGTAAATGAATACTACTTCTGTTTTTAAATTTAAGAAACTCATTTACTTATATACAATATTTTAATTAAGGAATGCACTCATCAAAAATATGTTTCAACTTCAAAGGGAAAAAGATGTCATGTCTGATTCCACTTTTTTTTTATCTTGTGTGATCTTTCATAAAGACTGGGAAACTGTACAGATCTCTAAGGTTAAACCAAAGCTCTAGTATGTGAAATACATGACTAATTTTATGATCTTATTTAATCCATAAAAATCAAACACCACTTGTTTGTCACTATTATTCATAAGGAAGTCCCAATATGCACTTTTCATAATTCATTGCTCTCTTCATCTCCTCTCTAATAAAGTATTCCCTATAGTATTACCTAGATAAGTATTACTTAGAGCCACTACAACTCTGAAACTCCACTGTTCTTCTTGCTTACTCCCTTCATCTGTTTTTTCTTTTTTTTAATTTCATCAGAAACTCTAGTGCTTGTCATATTCATTTGATTCATTTTTCTGCAATTTATTAACTTGTACGTTAGCCTTAGCCAGGGACACCACTCCATTTTGAAGGGAGAAAAGTGTGAAAGAACAGGTGTGTCTGCATTAAAGTTTATGAGTGGAGTGACCAGAAATCGAGATACATTCTTTCTGTGATTTCTATTTTTTCCCTGACGAAAGATGCAAGGTCATCTGCTGAAACTGAGAGGAGGTGATAAGTTAGGACATTTAAGGAGAGTGGGATTATTTGAAATATCTTCTTTGGAGAATGGAGAAACAAACAACTAAGGAAATCAAAGGATTGCTGGGCAGTGTTTTGAATCCAGTTGAGATTTTAAAACATGAGTTTTTAGTGGCAATAATTGATGCGCTTCAATATTTCTACAAAACTACTTAGCAACAATATAAGTATAATGAGGCAGGCAGCAACATTACTGCTACATTAGGTCATACTACATTAGGACAATGGAGGAGATTGAAGGTATTGGTAGAGCATGGCCTGGAGAGGGAAGGAAGTGACTTCCAATGGACTTGCCTCTTCTAAGCACACTTTTTTTTTTTTCTTTTGTTTTTTTCTGGGTTGGATTTTTTTTTTTTTTACATCTTTATTGGAGCATAATTGCTTTACAATGGTGTGTTAGTTTCTTCTTTATAACACAGTGAATCAGCTATACATATACATATATCCCCATATCTCCTCCCTCTTGCATCTCCCTCCCACACTCACTATCCCACCCCTCTAGGTGGTCACAAAGCACCGAGCTGATCTCCCTGTGCTATGCGGCTGCTTCCCACTAGCTATCTGTTTTACAGCTGGTGGTGTATATATGTCCATGCCACTCTCTCACTTTGTCCCAGCTTACCCTTCCCCCTCACCATGTCCTCAAGTCCATTCTCTACGTCTGTGTCTTTATTCCTGTCCTGCCCCTAGGTTCTTCAGAACCAGTTTTTTTTTGTTTTTTGTTTTTTTTTAGATTCCATGTATATGTGTAGGCATACGGTATTTATTTTTCTCTTTCTGACTTACTTCACTCTGTATGACAGACTCTAGGTCCGCCCACCTCACTGCACATAACTCATTTTTGTTTCTTTTTATGGCTGAGTAATATTCCATTGTATATATGTGCCACATCTTCTTTATCCATTCATCTGTTAATGGACACTTAGGTTGCTTCCATGTCCTCGCTATTGTAAATAGAGCTGCAGTGAACATTGTGGTACATGACTCTTTTTGAATTATGGTTTTCTCAGGGTAAATGCCCAGTAGTGGGATTGCTGGGTCTTATGGTAGTTCTATTTTTAGTTTTCTAAGGAACCTCCATACTGTTTTCCATAGTGGCTGTATCAATTTACATTCCCACCAACAGTGCAAGAGGGTTCCCTTTTCTCCACACTCTCTCCACTGTTTATTGTTTTTAGATTTTTTGATGATGGCCATTCTGACTGGTATGAGGTGATGCCTCATTGTAGTTTTGAGTTGCATTTCTCTAATGATTAGTGATGTTGAGCATCCTTTCATGTGTTTGTTGACCATCTGTATATCTTCTCTGGAGAAATATCTATTTAGGTCTTCTGCCCATGTTTGGATTGGGTTGTTTGTTTTTATGGTATTGAACTGTATGAGCTGCTTGTAAATTTTGGAGATTAATCCTTTGTCAGTTGCTTCATTTGCAAATATTTTCTCCCATTCTGAGGGTTGTCTTTTCATCTTGTTTATGTTTTCCTTTGCAGTGCAAAAGCTTTTAGGTTTCATTAGGTCCCATTTGTTTATTTTGGTTTTCATTTCCATTATTCTAGGAGGTGGGTCAAAAAGGATCTTGCTGTGATTTATATCATAGAGTGTTCTGCCTGTTTTCCTCTAAGAGTTTGATAGTGTCTGGCCTTACATTTAGGTCTTTAATCCATTTTGAGTTTATTTTTGTGTATGGTGTTAGGGAGTGTTCTAATTTCATTCTTTTACATGTAGCTGTCCAGTTTTCCCAGCACCATTTATTGACAAGGCTGTCTTTTCTCCATTGTATATTCTTGCCTCCTTTATCAAAAATAAGATGACCATATGTGCGTGGGTTTATCTCTGGGCTTTCTATCCTGTTCCATTGATCTGTATTTCTGTTTTTGTGGCAGTACCATACTGTCTTGATTACTGTAGCTTTGCAGTATAGTCTGAAGTCCAGGAGCCTGATTCCTCCAACTCCGTTTTTCTTTCTCAAGATTGCTTTGGCTATTTGGGGTCTTTTGTGTTTCCATACAAATTGTGAAATTTTTTGTTCTATTTCTGTGAAAAATGCCATTGGTAGTTTGATAGGAATTGCATTGAACTGTAGATTGCTTTGGGTAGTATAGTCATTTTCACAGTGTTGAAGCACACTGTTTTTTAATCCATGAATTTTATCTGTAAGTTAGTATAAACTATTTATTCTTGAGAGCTTGCAAAAAAAGGTAAATGCTGATTAAGAGTCTAAAAATCTGTATAATATGGTATAATATAAAGTTTTAATGATATATAGGTTTTTATCTACTGGTATGTTTCTAATACACAAATATCTTAGATTATTTTATGAACTTTGAAATATATCATATTTGTTCATTTTAACAGGACATTTTTCTGAGTGATTTCATTCTAGTTAAAGTGGAACTGTAATTCCTGACTTACCATTGCTTTTGTAAGTTACCTTCCGTAGTTCTTTCCTCCTTTAACATAATAATTTTCATAAAACTAGCCTATGCCTAACTTGATTAAATCCACTTATACAGAAAATAGTGTTGTGACCCTCAAAAACTCTTACAGGCAAATTTTTATACCAAAAGTGCTTTTATAGCATAGATTCCAAAGTAATAATTAGTAAACTCATATAGAATTACTTACATACAAACTACAACATAAAAGTTAAATGTTAAAACCTATGTTGAACTCACTTCTGATTGAGCAGTGAAAGACTTTGTTTATAAATCATACTTTTATGCAATGCCCCTCTCTGCTTCAATGACTCTAATCTTTTTGCTGAACACTCATTTTCTGTTCAACATAACTTTATTTAACATATTTTAAATATACTCAACAGTCATAATGATTAGAAAACATAGATATTTTCTTTTCTTTTTTTGTTTTGTTTTGTTTTGTTTTGTTTCCTGGATTAAGCACAGAACAGTAGAGAGAATGAATCTTACAAACTGATATGGAGTTTTCAATTCAAGAGAAGGCAGATGGCAGACTCTTGGGAGAAGCTGCACAGTCAAATTACAAAGGATATAATAAAGGAAGGCATGGAGACTTTAGCCATATTTGCAGTATTCTCCATAAGAATGATAATTTTAATAATATTCAGTATCTCCTATGTTTGAAAATAATAGGTACTTAAATTTTTTTTTTATTGAAGTATAGTTTATTTGCAATGTTGTATTAGTTTCAGGTGTACAGCAAAGTGATTCAGATATATACATGTGTATATATATCTGTGTATATATATACATATATATTCTTTTTCAGATTCTTTTCCATTATAGGTTATTACAAGATTTTGAATATAGTTCCCTGTACTATACAGTAAGTCTTCGTTTTTTATCTGTTTTATATATAGTAGTGTGTAACTACTATTTATCTCAAACTCGTAATTTCTCCCTTCCCCATTGGTAACTATAAGATTGTTTTCTATGTTTGTGAGTCTGTTTCTGTTTTGTAAATAAGTTCATTGTATTATATTTTTTTAGATTCCACTTATAAGTGGTATCTTATGATATTTGCCTTTTCTGACTTACTTCACTTAGTATGATAATCTCTAGGTTCATCCATGTTGCTGCAAATGGTATTATTTCATTCCTTTTTATGGCTGAGTAGTATTCCATTACATGTACGTGTGTGTGGGTGTGTGTACCACATCTTTATCAATTCATCTGTTGATGGACACTTAGGTTGCTTCCATTTCTTGACTATTTCTTGGTATCTTTTCAAATTCGAGTTTTCATCTCTTCTAGGTATGTGCCCAAGTGTGGGATTGCTGGATCATGTGGCAACTCTGTTCTTAGTTTTTTGAGAAGCTTCCACACTGTTTTCCATAGTGGCTGCACCAATTTACATTCCCACCAGCAGTGGATTCCCTTTTCTCCACACCCTCTCCAGCATTTATTGTTTGTAGATTTTTTGATGATGGCCATTCTGACTGGTGTGAGGTGATGCCTCATTGTAGTTTTGATTTGTATTTCTCCAATAATTAGCACTGTTGAGCATCTTTTCGTGTGCCTGTTGTTCCTCTGTATGTCTTCTTTGGAGAAATGTCTATTTAGGTCTTCAGCCCTTTCTTTGATTGGGCTGTTTGTTTTCTGTTATTGAGTTGTATGAGCTGTTTGTATATTATGGAAATTAAGCCCTGTCAGTCGAATTGTTTGCAAATAATTTATCCCATCGTTAGGTTGTCTTTAAGTTTTGTTTATGGTTTCCTTTGCTATGGAGAAGCTTTGATTAGGTCCCATTTCTTTATTTTTGCTTTAATTTTTATTGCCTTCGGAGACTGACCTAAGAAATCATTGATATAATTTATGTCAGAGAATGTTTTGCCTATGTTCTCTTCTAGGAATTTTATGGGGTCATGTCTTATATTTAAGTCCTTAAGCCATTTTGAGTTTATTTTTGTGTATGGTGTGAAGATGTGTTCCATCTTGTACATCCAGCTACATTGATATGCATCCCAGGGTCACAAAGATGGTTCAACTTGCACATCTAACATTGATTTACATGCAGCAATCCAGCTTTCCCAGTGCCACTTGCTGAAGAGACTGTCTTTTCTCCATTGTACATTCTTGCCTCCTTTGTCCAAATTTAATTGACTGTAGGTGTGTGGGTTTTATGTGGAGGCTCTCTATTCTATTCCATCGATCCATATGTCTATTTTGTGCCAAATCCCATTATTTAGATTGCCGTAGCTTTGTGGTATTGTCTGAACTCTGGAATGGTTATGCCTCCAGCTTTGTTCTTTTTCCTCAGGATTGCTTTTAGTAATTCTGATAAGTCTTTTATGGTTCCATATGAATTTTAGGATTATTTGTTCTAGTTCTGTGAAAAATGTCATGGGTAATTTGATAAGGATTGCATTAATTCTGTAGATTGCTTTGGGTAGTATGACCATTTTATCAAGACTAATTCTTCCAATCCAAGAGCATGGGCTATCTTTCCATTTCTTTGAATCATCTTCAGTGTCCTTTATCAGTGTTTTATAGTTCTCAGCATATAAGTCTTTCACCTCCTTGGTCAGGTTTATTCATAGGTTTGTGTTTTTTTTTTGATGTGATTTTAAACAAGATTTTTTTTTTTTTTACTTATATTTCACTGTTAGTGTAAAGAAATGCAAAAGATTTCTGTATGTTAATCTTGTATTGTGCTACCTTGCTGAATTCTTTTATCAGTTTCAATAGTATTTGTGCAGAATCTTTAAGGTTTTCTATATAGCGTATCATGTCATTTGCATATAACCCAATTTTACCTCTTCCCTTCCTATCTGAATACCTTTTATTTCTTTTTCTTGTTTGATGGCTGTGGCTAAGACTTCCAATACTATGTTGAGTAGAAGTGGTGAGAGTGTGCATCCTTATCTTGTTCCACATTTTAGCAGGAAGGCTTTCAGCTTTTCAGCATTGAGTATTATGTTGGCTGTGGGTTTGTCATAAATAGCTTTTATCATGTTGAGGTATGTTCCCTCTATACCCACTTTCATGAGAGTTTTTATCATGAATAGATGTTAAATTTTATCAAATGCTTTTTCTGTGTCTATTGAGATAATCATGGGTTTTTTGTCTTTCCTTTTGTTGATATGGTGTATCACATTGATTGATTTGTATATGTTGAAACATCCTTGTGACCCTGGGATGAATCCACCCTGGTCATAGTGTATGATACCTTTTATATATTGTTGCATTCCATTTGCTAATATTTTGTTGAGAATGTTTGCATCTGTATTCATCAAAGATATTGGCCTGTAATTTTCTCTTTGGTAGTGTCTTTGTCTGGTTTTGGTATCAGGGTGATGGTGGCTTTGTAGAATGACTTTGGGAATGCTCCCTCCTTTTCAGTCTTTTGGAAGAATTTGAGAAGAATTGGTATAAGGTCTTTTTTGTATGTTTGGTAACATTCCCCAGTGAAGTTACCCAGTCCTGGACTTTCATTTGCAAGGAATTTTTTTTTTTTTTTATTACAGATTCTATTTCACTTGTAGTGATAGGTCTGTTCAAATTATCTTTTTCTTTTTGATTCAATTTCAGTGGACTGTATGTTTCTAGATATGTGTCCATTTCATTTAGGTTGTCCAATTTGTTGGCATATAATTTTTCATAGTATTTTTTTTTTTTTTTTTTGTATTCCTGTGGTATAGGTTGTTATTTCTCCTCTTTCATTTCTTATTTTTGTAATTTGGTCCTCTCTCTTTTCTTCTTGGTGAGCCTGGCCAGAGAACCATCTCTTGGTTTTATTGTTTTTTTCTGTTGTTTTTTAATCTCTATTTTATTTATTTCCCCTCCGATCTTTATTATTTTTTTCCTTCTACCAACTTTAGGTTTTGTTTGTTCTTCTTTTCCTAGTTCTTTTAGGTAGTAGGTTAGGTTGTTTATTTGAGATTTTTTTTGTCTTTTGAGGAAGGCCTGTATCATATGAACTTTCTTCTAAAAACTGCTTTTGTTGCACCCCATAGATTTACATGGTTGTGTTTTCATTGTCATTTTTCTCAAGGCATTTTTTAATTTCCCCTTTGATTTCACCATTGACTCATTGGTTTTTTAGTAGCATGTTGTTTATTTGCTGTGTAAACGTTTTGTTTGTTTGTGTCTGTTTCTATGGTTGATTCCTAGTTTCATGGTGTTGTGGACAGAAAAGATGCTTGAAATAATTCCTATCCTCTTAAATTTGTTGAGGCTTGTTCTCTGTCCTAGTAGGTGGTCTGTCCTAGAGAATGTTCCATGTGCACTTGAAAATAACGTATTCTGATTTTTTTGAATGTAGTTTCCTAAAAGTATCAATTAAGTCTAACTGTAAGGATCTGTGTTGCCTTATTGATTTTCTGTCTGGAAGATCTGTCCATCGATGTGAGTGGGGTGTTAAAGTCTCCTGCTATCATTGTATTCCTGTCAGTTTCTCCCTTTATGTCTGTTAGTATTTGTTTTATGTATTTAGGTGCTCCCATATTGGGTGCATGTATGTTAATGAGTGTAATATCCTGTTCTTTTGTTGATCCTTTTGTCATTATATAGTATCCTTCTTTATCTTTCTTTATGGCCTTTGTTTTAAAGTCTGTTTTGTCTGATATGAATATTGCTACCCCCACTTTCTTGTCATTTCCATTTGCATGAAATATCTTTTTCCATCCCCTCACTCTCAATCTATGTGTGTCCTTTTCCCTAAAGTGGGTCTTTTATAGGCAGTATATTGTCAGTAGCATCATTTGCAAATATTTTTTTCCATTCAGTAGGTTGTCTTTTTGTCTTGTTTCTGGTTTCCTTTGCTGAACAAAATTCCTTTTTGTCCCACATTTAACTGTCTGGACACACAATGTTATGGTTTTAAGCCATTGTTTTATTATTTTCTGTTATGTAATCATGTACAAATTCATCATTCTAAATAAAATATAATGGAAAATTTAGAATTTAAATAATTATCTTTAAGTAGTTATTCCATGTAAGAGTATTCTTGGAGTTTAGAGTATCCTAAAAAGAAAGAAATGTAAGAATAAGCATCCTAGTTTTGTATTTTGTATTATATATTTGAAGAAATGTTCTAGAAGCCCCAAATACAAGGTACAGGGTAGAAGTATTTATGAGTTCAGAAAATGGAGAAGCATTCAGATTGTGGTTGTCAGGGAAACTTCCACAGAACTTGTAAACCCTGAACTGGATGTTGAAAGATAGTAACCTTTTGGCCAGTTCCCTAAAATTCCTGCTCATGCTATTTCCATTATGCCAAACTACCACTTCTTTGTTACCACGTTTAGTGGGTAGAATCGTGTCCCCCTTAAAAATATATTCAGACCTAAATCCCTTTACCTGTAAATATGACCTTATTTGGAAATAGGGTCTTTGCAGATATATTCAAGTATAAATAAGGTCAAATTAGATTAGTGTGGACCCTAATCCATTGACTGTTGTCCTTATTAGAAGAGAAAAATTTGGATTTAGACACACAGGGAAGAAGGATATGTGGTACTGAGGCAGAGATTGGAATTACGTGTCTATAAACCAAGGAATGACAAGGATTACCAGCAACCACACGAAAGCAAGGAAGAGGCAAGGAAGGATTCTGCGGTAGGGACTTCAGACAGAACATACATAGTGCTGCTGACCCTTGATTCAAACTTATAGTGTCTAGAACTGTGAGACAATAATAACTATCTGTTGTTTTAAGACACCTATTTTATGGTACTTTTTAATAGAATTCCTTGGAAATTAATGAACTGACAGTGATTTTCAGTAACTTGTTTGATTTTCAGTAATTTGTTTGATTTTCAGATCACATTTAAAGGAATAGATAAGCTCTTTCGTATAGTGTACAAAATTTATTCAAGGGTTCAAGGACAAATAACAACATGAAATAAAAGTATGGTGTTACTTAATGTTTCCATACTTCCATTACGTAAGTTCAGTGTGGGAGAAATGCCATTAAAGTTTCCCAGTTCTTACAACAGAGAACTGGAAGGTAGAAAAGTAGGTTTTACTCATTTTCTTTCATTGCTTAAAAAGTAACAGAAATAATGATATAGATGGAAATAATTTATATTTAGAATGTGAAATATGATCATGAGTTTTTGTTATGTTAAATCTTACTTAGAACTGAAGGAAATGCATTTACATCATTTGTATTTTCTCTGTCAATCAAATTTGTCTTGTTTTTTGATTGGCTTGGTTTTGAAAAACCAAGAAACCTGGTTTTTCTTGATGAAACCTGTTAAACTTGATGAAAAACATGTAATTTTTTTCCTGACCAGGTTTTTTTATAATGAAAATATTTATAGTAGTAGAGACTCATTTTGTACCTACAGAGTTAATAACTTACTTATGTGGGTTTTATTGTATTTGTTAAGTAATATTTGTAGTGCTCATCACAGTGTATTAGGGAGTGTTTTTTCTTTCTCTTTTGTTAGATAGTGAGCTCCTCAAAGACAAATTAAGTTATTCACTCATATGTGTATGGCTTGTGCCTAGCCTAGTTAGTATATGGTAGATGCATGATAAACGTTTGTTAGTTAAAATAATTATGATATTCACAACTCTGAATAGCCATGACCATTCCAGGTGTAGTTTATTTTATTGTAATCTTCAAATAATCAAAAGCTTCAAAACTGTTCTTTGACATTACTCCATTAAGGAGGGCAGATATAGTATAATTTAATTAGGCATTCTGTCATTAAGCATTTAGTTTAGATTCTTTCCTGTGTACGCTTGAGTTGGTTGACAAAGTTTTTTGTTTCATTTAAGAAGTGCTGAAGCCCATCTATTCGGTAGACATCACTCAATATATATGTTGAGAACTAAAGGAAAAGAATAAAATAAGACCCTGCTCTTGCCCACAGGAGAGAGAACAGTGACAGTTCCAAAGAATGAGGCAAAAGGTTCTATGCAAGCCCAGAAAAAGAGTGTGTTTACCCGAAAGTGGTAGAATGTAGAGAAAGAAAAATATTTTAAAATACCAAGGCGGTTTATTATAAATTTAAAATACTTTAAGATCTTATTGGTATGGTTTAGAAGATAACCACTCCAGGTTTCTTTGCAACAATGCACTTAAACTAGGGTGTCTTGTTGTAAGTGATCAATAAGTCAGAATATTATAATAGAGAACTGAAGCAGTGGTTTCAGTGACTCCTCAAAGAACTCCAAAAATAATTTTGAATGGGAAAGTACTACTTAATTTTTACTTCAACAAAGATTTGGAGTATGTTCTTCTAGTGTGCAGCTCTTCAGCTCTATCCTATCTGTATGATTTGTCTTCATTTAAGTTTGTACAAAAGATTGGTGTTCCATTTCTAACACTCAAAGAATCTTCATTTTCCTTTAGCCAATATATAAAATCCTATAAACTTACTGTGTTACTTCAATCTTTGTATAAATGTAAATTTTGGAAGCCTATATATATAACATTCTCTCTACTTAGGAAGAAAAAAATGAAACTAAGTTGAATTGAAGAAAAATCAAAGTTTAATACTAGGGAAAATTGTTCTGGTCATTTTTTCACTTCTTCTAGCAAGTTCATTGAGAATAAGATTACCTGTGGTGAAAATATAAATGTAGGTTTTATATTAATTCAGTAATTTAAATTTTGCTAATTTTATAATTTATTAAGAATATATTTGCCAAAATATTTTCTCCAATATATATTGAATAATATTTATTTTGAGAAATTCCAAATTATTTTTACCATCTCAATCATTTGTTTAATTTTAATATTTGATTTTAAGGGGTAGTTTAGGATAGTAAATATTTTTTGAAAAGGTAAATGACAGACAAATACTTTCAAATATACTTTTCTTCCTGCATCAGGGTTGCTTAAAAAGTTGCCATAATCCTTGCCCAAAGCAGCATTTCCATTCATCTAAAATATATACTGCCTGTGAAACAAAAGATGTTCTCACAGGCTTTGTGTCCATAATCTTGCATGTTTCAGAGAGTAACAGGTACAAATTGTCTAGTATTCAAACGTTTTTATGTCCTTTGTCTCAGGAGCCCTGGCTTGGTTTCCTACATGCAGTGGTCTGGTTCTGAAGGTGTTTTGGTGAACACTTCCTCTCTGTGGCATTTACATATAGATGGGATTCTTAGGAGGATTTTGTCCATCCCTTACTCTTCAAATAGAATAAGAAAGTGATACAGCGGTTTTAGCTAACTCACAGTATTTTCAAAATAGTTTTCCTCAAAGAGAAACAAAATGAAATAAAATACAGACTTTATAATGAAGATTTTCACTTTCATTAAAGCCAACATGGGTATCCAAAAATTAACCACAAGCAGAGCTTTTAAACCCCCCAAATTTATACAAAAGCAGAATGACTAACATAAGGCTAATAAAAATCATGATATAAGTTTTATGTTCATATATTTTAATGAAAGGTAGGCTGAACTTTCATGATTAGCTTATTTTTTTTAAATTTAAGAATATTTTAAGGCAAAGAACATATTTCATGTTTAATTTACTAAATTGGAGTTATTTACACAATGAAAACTATGTACCAGGCAATGGATGTTCAAAAGAATTGATACCATAAAAGCATACTTACATTTCTATTTTATCTCTGATTTGTCTTAAGGGGATCTGTGTGGCATGGGGGAAAAAAGAGTATATACCGTACTCCCCATCCAACAAGTAGAGCTGGGCAGGTGATACAACATAGAACTCCAGGAGACTCCAGTTATATCATAGTCTATGTAAATGGCACGCCTTTGTGTTGTACAGTGCACAGCCCATGTGACTGTAAATGGTCTCTTTGCATTGAGTGTAGTTTCTTGCCAGGATTGTCTTCCCCTACCCAGGCTGTACTAATGTGAATAAAAAGCTTTTAAAATCAGTTATTTTTGATGAGTGAAAGAACGTCCTTTCCTAACTTCAAACTCCCCTTCTTTATTTTTGTTCCAGATTGTACTTAGACATTTCACTCTAGAAACTCCAATTAGGCATCTCAGAAAACAAAGACATAATCTTGTGCTGGAGACATATATTCTCACTGGTTTCTCCCATATCAAAAATGCTATAATTCTTAAATTCAGTCTCAAATATTAGTAATTTCTTACTTCTTTTGTTGTCCACTCCAAGTAGTTCAATTACCGGTTGACACATTCCTTGCTATTTCTCTCATATCACTTCTTTTCTTTGTATTCCTGGTGACATTAAACTAGCCTCTCTTCACCTCTAGCCTTTCTTGTGCATTGGAGACATTTTTAACTAGTTTTTCTGACTCTACTCTCTCACTTCCTTCTTGTCATATTGTCTCCCTAGACTTTCCCAAAACATTGGCTGTGTTATTATAACCATAGTTTATAGTTCTATTACCATCCTTTCATTTGGAATCCACTGTATATCCTTGTAAGGATATGCTTTAATGAGATAAAATTTGCTCAAATTTTGTTTATAAATGTTCTATTAAGAAAGACCATTTAATATTTTAAAAATATAAAGCATTATTATATACAGCATGTGCTAGCTCTACCACTAAATTTTTGGGTAAGCATAGGCAACAGATTTACTCTTTCTGGGTTTTACACTTTTCTAAAGCTTTTGAAGATCAAAAGAAGGTTTATATTTTATGATTGTAAAACTACCTCAAACTGAAGAACTTTTTTTTTTTTCTATTTTTTTTTTTTAATTAATTGATTTATTTATTTAGTTTTGGCTGTGTTGGGTCTTCGTTTCTGTGCGAGGGCTTTCTCTAGTTGTGGCAAACGGGGGCCACTCTTCATCGCGGTGTGCGGGCCTCTCACTATTGCAGCCTCTCTTGTTGCGGAGCACAGGCTCCAGACGCGCGGGCTCAGTAGTTGCGGCTCACGGGCCTAGTTGCTCTGCGGCATGTGGGATCTTCCCAGACCAGGGCTCAAACCCGTGTCCCTTGCATTGGCAGGCAGATTCTCAACCACTGCGCCACCAGGGAAGCCCCTGAAGAACTATTTAATGTTGATCTTCTAGGTATTATAACATTGCCCTCTAGGTTTAATTTATTATTTACATTAACTCAGACTCTAAATTATAAAGGATCAGACCAATGTTACAATCGGTTCACACATTTATCCTTGACAGTAGCAGCAAAGGATTTATTGTAGACAACTTTGATAACTAGGCATCAAGTTCAAAAGGTTAATTTTGTCCACAAGAATTCTTAATTTACATATCTACACAGATAACTTGCTGTATATCTAGCGTCCATGAATTTATTCTAGATTCTAGTTGAATAAGTTTTTTATTTCCATGTTCTTACTGCCATGTATAAAGACTGAGATGCATGAGTTTATGCTTTACTTTATAAGGTCACATCTTTTGTTGTGTTCGTTTTCCGTAAACTCCTTCAAGTTTGGTTTCTAGTGATGATGCTCAATAGGAATACAGTAGTTGTAGAGACCAGAAGAAATTGTGACTGCTTGATGCTGTTTTTTATATCTACTATTTCCCCATGTCAAATCATCTTTGATTAAACAGCAGAGTTTACAAAGTATTCAACTTTTATGTTACCAATAGAAAATTTTGATCTTCGCAGGAAATCACTGGTACATTGCATTTATAATTTTTAAGTGTATTATCATTTGTAACAGTGACAAACTCTGAAAATATTTTTTAACCTATTATTTGTTTTCGTGTGAGGGTCAATATCAGCATGTATCCCTCTTAACTATCTTAATAATATTGGGTGCCACTTAAATAAGTTGAGATAGATGAGTTACTCTGAATACTATAAGCATATTTCATGACCATTATCTTCAATAAGTCTCTTTCAAATATTAAATTCTTTGACTCTCTGTTGATAAGAATGAATTAGCCCAAGGCCCTATTAGATCTGGTGCTACCATCTAAGTATATATTTTGAGGCTATTTCATGGTAATCTTAAGCATGAAATATTTAACACTTAGGATGGTCACATGAGATCATTTCAGATGTTTAAAATATTGATAATGCAGGAGAGATTATACTTAGCCAGTTTGAATAAATGGAAAAACTGAGGCTAACAGTTATAAATTATAAAGGAAGAGAATTTAGCTCAAAATAAGTAGACGTTTTAAGTGACTAATGCTTTCCCCCCAAATAGATGATTGCTTGTAGGTAGTAAGACCTTTTCTTTGAAAAGACTTATACAGAGGTAAGCAATTTATTATTGGCAGTAAAGGATTCGTGAGATCAATAATGATTATTCTACATGATTATGAAAATACCTTTTTAATGTGAGGCTTCTGTTTTCATTGACAGTCTCATCAGTGTTTCCCAAGTGTTTTTAATATTAAACGGTGTGTTCATCAAATAAAACTTCATCTAGCCTGAATTTTGCTTAGACAGTGCTTGCTACAATACCAATCATTTAGCCATTCATTGATCATCTCAGGCTTAAAAATGTAGACCATTATCAAAAGCAAAATGTAATAAGATGAAGTAATGTTTGAAAACACTATTTTAACTTAGTATTTGAACTGTTTAAACATAATATTAAACCATATTTAATTTTCATTCCCCCTAAAGTAATTGCCAATTATAAAATCATTCTATTTTCATATATGAAGGCATAATCTATAGAAAAATATTTATGCCCTTGGAATAGAATTTTCTGGAGAGATTAGCAATTTATAACGGCTTTCTTTTTGGATTAAGTTTGTAACTTAAGAAACAGTTGTGCAATATTTTTTTGTGGCTTATAGGGAAACTCCATGGCCATAAAACAAAGTAAATAAAGCTATAAGCAAAGTCACAAAAGTAGTGAACACATGGCCTTAACTGCCTCAGCTCCATGGTCTACCAAGTGTTCTAACTATAGCGTGTAAGATTATATGATACATAATTCCATTTATTAAGGCTCTGATTGGAGCAGGCAAAAAATTTACATTCTAATTTTCTAGTTATCTAGGTTTCTGCAAATGACATACTATTAAAAACCTGGTGGAAAGGTCTACCTTAAGGTTAGCATCCCATAGCTCTTGATAATATTCAGTTTCCAAATTGAAATAACTTAATTACATTCTCCAAGGATCCATTTTCAGAGTAGGTACAGCTGTTGCATTTTCCTTTTTAGAAAGACAATTATAATTACAGGCAACTTGCTTAAGAAGATGGAATTAATAATGCATTACAATTTCAGAAGAACAGTGATATTAAACTGTTAGTTCTTGTAGGAAAAAGAGACTGGTGATGATAGACCAGTAGAAACCAATGTATTCTATGTGTGTATATGTGTGTCTTTGCACTTTAAGTAACATTTTAGAGAGAGCATATGTAAGATAACCTACCAATAAATTTGCTTTTTAAAGGGAGAGTCATCTAGTATTTACTACATACCAGGCAGTGTCAGTCGCTGTTAGACTGAGGAACAAGTCCTGAGAGCAGGTGAGGGGATTAAGAAGAGACAGGGTCAGGAGGGTGGTGTACAAGCACACACACACTTTATTTCCCATCAAAACTCTTTTTATAGATTGCAGTAGGCAATACACGTTTTTGTTAAAATCACAAGACAGAATCATCAGACAGTATTTCCTTAATGTTGAAGTTATAGTACAAAACATTCCGCAAACCAGAATATAAACATGCGTGAGAACAGACTGTGATTACCAAAATATGCCAAGGACAAACTATAGTTAGAGAAATCGCAAGCAACCTCACGGGCCAAGACTCATATCTTCTCTAATAACTCTTTCGGGTCCTGTCAGGAATTAAGCAGGACTTTGCCATGCTTTAAGCTTCAAGGACTGTGTCAGCTTGCAGCTGGTTCCCGACAAGGCAGTGTACAGAATATACAGTCAAAAAAAGGTATAATATTTAGCAAGAAGATCACAGGCTCATAAGGAAAACATCTATAAATCAACAATTCCCTGAGAGATTCTTATAGATATGCATAAAGCATATCTGGAGCAATATAGGAGGAAGAGATTGGCTCAAGAACTTAAGGGAAACTTCACGTAGGGAGTACATTTCAGCAAAGTCTTAAAGCAAGGCTTTTGACTAATTAGGATGACAAGACTGGGTTCCAAAGGATCCAAAATTAGGCAACATTCCCTAGGGAGAAAACTGCCAACTGTGAAGGGTCATAAATTGTATTCTACTTGTCAACTAACAAGTTAGCCTGACATATTTACAAATATGCAGGAGAATACACAAGACATCTAGGTCATATCCAAAGGACTTTATTAACCATGGCACAGCAACAGGGTGAACTTCAGGTTTGTGTCAGTTTCTCCTACCCCATTTCCCACAGGGTGACATGAAGAGGACCAAGTGATAGCTGCACATGTGGTAGGTCCCTTTATAAGACAGAAACCCTGAACTGAGGAAACCTGAATCTTTTATACTGAACAGTAAGAATTGCCTGTCCATTCCTCTGGAGTAAGATGCTATCTCTATCTTTCAAGGGCTGTGTGAGGAAACCTACCCTTTGCTCCACTTAACTGAATTATGAGGCTGTTTGTGATTTAAAAATCTTTGAAAAGATAGATTGGGAAGAAGGAAGTCAACGAATCTACTTATAAGGTGTGAAGAAATGAGAGAGACTCATGAATTGGCTCTCAACAGAAACAACCAAATGTAAAATCTCTAAGAGATTAGATAGTGTGTTGTGTTTTTCATCTTGCTTTTTATACACATGTGAGTAGAAAGTGAGAAACAATTCTATGTGTACCATTAGAAATATTGTTAAAAATGAAAAAAGTTTATAGAGGATGTACAAAATAAATGAAACATTTAATGAGAAAAACAAATAAACAAACAAACAAAAAACCCTAAGAAGTCTCATGTGGATAAATGATAGTATGTTCTTTGGTCCATGAAAAGTGAAAATTCCAGGGAGGTTACCTGATTATGAAGATCTTGGCATATCTTACTAATATATTTGGCTTTTATTCTGAAGGTTAATTGGGGGGAACAGGGACACATAATGATTCTAAACAGGTGAGTTACATAATCAGATTTGGAATTTGAATTATCATTAAGGCTGTTGTGTGAGAATGGAGGGAATATTTGTAGGCAAGTGTACCAGCTCAGAAGCTTTGAGAACTGGCCCCTGTGAACGATGAAAAGAACCAATCAAGTTATACTCAGTTTGAGGATCGGGAGAATGATTTAAACTTAACTTAGTCTTTAGTATTTGAAAATCAGTTGGAAGTAAGATGGGGTAAAAGAGATAGAGGAATTGAGCATGTCTCAAAATTTTCTGATTCTAAATGAAATGAGGAATATAGGAAAGGAGGAGATTGATGGGAAGAAAAGCATTTAATTATTTAAATATTGACTATCCAAATGATAAGACTTCGTAGGTAGAAGAGATTTAGAATATGAGTGAATAATTTTAGGGAATCATAGATAAAGCTATTGGAATACATGAGCTCAAAGGGAATGAGTGGAATAATAAAAACAGAGAAGAAGGAGCAACCTTGGTAGATGGGCAGGAAGAGAAATTAGGAACCAAAGAGAAAGTTGTAAGAGAGGAAGGAGGAGAATGCAGAAAGAGAGTTTTTATGGAAGTAAAGAGAGGAGACATCTTCAGGGAGGATAGTAGCCGAGAGTGTTGAACGTTGAGAAAGATCAAGGAAGAAATACTTAGAAGAATTTGAAAGTTAGAAGGTCCCAGAAAAATTTGGAAATAGCTCTTTTCTAGAAGAACTCCATTGATTAAGACACATATTACTGGATGACTGCTTTATGCCAATTTTCTCTTTTTTCTTACTTGTTTGGGGGATGTCAGAGTGTTCAGTTAAATATATTCACCTTCCAACATTCCCAGGCAACTGTAATGGCTATGTTAAAGAATTTTGGCCAGTGGAATTCATGTACAGGTCACTGAGTTTGCCTTTTAGGAGAGCAGTTTGAAAGAGCATACTTGGCTAGAATTTCCTTTGGCAATTTCCCCTTCACCTTTCCCCCCGCCCAACTTCTTGCCTGAAATGTGGTGGTGATGACTAAAAGGTTGGCAGTTACCTTACAGCAAGCATGAGGATGAAAGCCATCATCATGTATCAGTCAGGGTCTAGGATATGGAATGAAACAAATCAACCCTGACGTCTCAATTGCTTAATAAACAAAAGTTTATTTTTGACTCAAACATAGTCAGTTGTAGCATCAGTTCCTCTCTAGGGCAGCTGCCTTTTAAACAGTGGCTAGGGGAATCTAGTCTGCTGCTCTCCTATAAGTGCAATTACAGTGCAAGGCTTCTAAATCAGGGAGGGATGAGGAGAGATCAAGAGGGTCATGAAGGGACTTTTCACTACCTTAGTTTGAAAGTGACACAAGACTTCTGCTGTTAGTCTATTGGCCTGAACTAGTCACATGACCTTGCCTCGCTGCAATAGGGCAAGAAAGTAGTACAGTCTTCAGTGAGCTCAGGAAGAGCAGGAGTACCAGAGACTAGAGAGCATTAGTGAGTGCAGTACTCTAAGTCACCTTAAGCAATTATACTAGCCCTGTACTGCCCACCCCTGGACATCTTACTAAATAAGAACAATGTATTTCTATTCATTAGGGCTACCATAAGTCAGATTTTTATCCCCTGAAGCCAAACAGAATCATAACAGGTTCAAGAGAAAATACGTTTAATTTACTTTAGATTAGCTCTCAAAATAAATACTGTTTTACATTCATGGAATTTAAAATAAGTTAGATATTTTTAGTTCAAATTCCATATTTCTGTTACAAAACTAAGCAGACAGGGCTAGCACCAGAACTGAGTGGGCACTGAAATGGAGAAGCACGTGGTATTCCAAGCTTGCAGACAGTGAGACCCAGAGGTTTCCTATACTCTGCTGTTTCTTTCACTGTTAGATGAGAGGACTTCCCTGGAATAGATTAGGGTTATATTTATTCTCTAAACTGCTAGGTGTCATTGTGAGTATATGTGAAGTTTAAAATAGCCTGTTCTAATATACAAAATTAAAGCCCACTGTGAAATAAATTAAGGAACTTAAAATTTATTTTATTTGGTCCTTTTGACAGGGAGGAAGGGCATAAATATCAGAAAAATCTTTTGTCTTCTCTACTCTTCCTTCTATTTGTTTGTTCATTTGTTTGCTTGAGACCTTTGCACTGTTTGCTTATCTGTAAAATAGCATTAACAGTGAGACCCAAATCATACCTGTCAAGGTTTAAGGGTGGGTTTTTCTTGCTAGAATTTTTCCATTCACACTTTTTCAGCTCTGGATTTGCCAGCCACAAAGCCATCAATAGCAGGATCAACAGTTCCAAACAGAAAATAAATTATGCTATTTTTGTTTAACATTTAAGAAAGACCCAGCTGTTTGCAGGTGTAACAGGGAACTTTCTGGCACAGGAGGCTTAGTTCTAAAAATCTAACATGATTCTTAATTTGTATTACTACAAAACAAAATTGCTGTTGTGGAGAAGAATGTCAGTTGACTTTTCTAATCATGCACACAAAGATGATGGCTGGCCCAGTCCTAAGGGCTAAGTGTGTTTACCACATGGAAAGAAACAGGGAGTGTATGAAGACTGGTTGTAGACCTTTAAGTCAATTATCCTGCCCATTGTTGAGAAATGATGTAAAAAAATGGCTCTGGGTCTCATCACTCATATTAGTAGCATTTATCTTTTTCAGGAGAACTGAAAATAAGTGGTAGGGAGTACAAGACCTGTGTTATTGGTTGAACTGTATCCCAGCGAAATTTATTTGTTGAAATCCTAAGCCCTAGAGCCTGTGAATGCGAACTTATTTGGATGGAAATAGTGTCTTTGCAGATGATCATGTTAAAGTGAGGTCGTTAGGTAGACCCTAATCCCATATGACTGTGTCCTTGTAAAACAGGGAAATTTGGGCAGAGACACACACAGGCAGAATGCCGTGTGAACATGAAGGCAAAGATTGTGGTGATGCTTTTACATGCCAAGGAACACCAAGGGTTTCTAGGAAATCACCAGAAGCTAGGGGAGAGGCATGCAGCAGATTCTTTCTGACATCACACAGAAGGAACCAATACTGCTGACATCTTGATCTTAGACTTCTATCCTACAGAACTGTGAAAAAAAAAATTATTTTTTGTCATTTAAATCATTCAGTGTGTGGTACATTGTGATGGTACCCTAGCAAACTCTAATCCAAAGTGTCAGGGGATGTGATTCCTCTCCTGTGTGCCAAGTAAAAATGTGGAGAGAAGAAGGTTTATTATGTGGATAAGATAATGTATAAAACATATTTATCAGTTATTATAAAACTATGTGTTTCACACATAGTAAGCAGGAAATGGTGTTGCCCTTGAAGTTACTGATATTTTAGTCTTGATTTTGTTTATAGTGTAATGGTCAAAATCACTGGAACCAAAGAGCTTTGCTTTGAATCCCAGCTCCACTGCTTTCTAGCTGTCTGGCCTCAGACAACATACTTAAATTTTCTATACTTAATTCTCCTTATCTCTAAAATGAACATAATGTGAATGCCCACCTAATGGGAGTATGAAATTGTACCCAGGAGACCTCAGCATGGGCCTACTTTGCTCAATACAGTTTAGCTGTTATTATTATTTTCAGTTTTCCAAATATTCACATTTGTTGTTTGACAATGAGAATTACATTCACTAAATAAGCCTTATCAATAAAGATTATTTTACTGAAATTCACCCCAAATTTTTCACTTTATCTTCTGTAAAGCTGTAATTTTATTAAAAAAAAAACAAATTTACTTCAGATAGCATTTTTTTTTTCTTTTTTCCTGGAAACAAAATTTCACATGAGCAGTTTGTTTTAAAACTTTGGAACACCTCACTGAACAATAATTAAAGTAATAAAATTGTATTCAAAGTACCTGAGTCAGTCCCTTGTAGTCAATTAGGTGTCCAGAGAAGTGCAATTATGTTTTAAACTGCCAGGGTACATTTAAACCACTGAAGCAGAATGTTGCCCAGGTGATTTTAGGAAAGTGCTATACGATATTTACTCAGACCGTTTATTCAAGTTGAAGAGCCATATTAACTCTTTCAAATCATAAGCACACCATGTATAAACTCACATCTACCACTCTTTTCCTGGGTGCTGAATTTAGAAGAAAAAAGTCATATAGGAAATATTTTGTGATATATTAGAAAAGTGCAAAAATAAATCATAATTTTTGAATGTTTCTCTCTGCTATAAAATTTTCTGTTAATATACATGCATTTCTCTGTCCATTTTGCCTGGAACTGTGTTAATAATGTATGCAACCAAGATACATTTTGTCTTTCAAGGCTTTAAAGTATAAAAATTTCATCACTTTCCCAACTTTAAAAACTGGCACATTCTTCTTAAATCTATATTCTGCAATTTCAGTCAGTTCTATACAATTCTGTGTTCAGTATGGATTGATAATACTGATGGCCATGTGTTTATGGTATATTCTTTTGTCTGAAGTAATGTAATCATTGTTTTTTGGTGATACTCACCCCAGAATCTTGCACTGTACTAAGGACATAGTTGACTGTGAGATGAACCAGGAATATGTACTTGTTCATACCTGAGTAATCTTTACCAATTTACCAATAATTGAATATTCTGGCAGTTAACTGAACTAATGACTTTTTCATCTAGAAGTTATACATTCAGAGAGTTTTTAAAGAGTCCTTACCTCTTCAGTAACTCACTTCAGGGTTCAGATTTCTCTTCTATCTAACTTAAAATTCTCTTCTGAAATTTTAGCCACAAATTATTAATGACATAGGTCTCCCTGTTTCCTTAAGTGCAGTTTGTATATTTGTAGATCATTGCTTAGTAATGTTTTAGCATACTATGTGTTTAATAAATGTTTCTTGTGTTTGTAAGCACTGTATACTGCCTGATTTTATATATATACATATACATATACATATATATATATATATATATATATATATATATATATATAGTTTTGCCAGTTAAGTGAAAATAAATTGGTTCATAACATATAAACACAGATGAATGGAATAAAACACTAATATCTTTGAAAAGTGAAAATAGAAGTTAACGCTTGAAAATTCTGATAATCCCTCAGAAAATGAAAAGATGTTTTATAGGAAGAAGTTCACAGATAGGGATGGGAGTGGTTGAGTGGTGACTTACAAATACGAAACAGGAACAATACAGTAGGAAGCCACACTAGCAACAGATAAATTATAAATTGTATAAGATGATAAATAGAAAAACAGTTTTAGCCTGATGTCAGCAATATGGTGGAGTGAAAATATACCTTTGTCTTTTCCCTTTAATCTACAACCAATAAAATATCCATGGTGCAGCAAAGGTGCCTGTGCCCAAAACACCAGTACACCAGAGAATTCCACACATCTATATATCTAAAGGCGGGTAGACTGGAACACATAGAGAAAGTGGAACCAAGAGAACAGCAGAGGTGGTGCCTGTAGTCCCAGCCCTCCAACCGAACTTTACAACACTAGACACTATCACTATTTGCAGATGTCATGATTTTATATATAGAAACCCTAAAAATACCACCAAAAAACTGTTAGAAATACTAAATGGATACAGTAAAGTTTCAGGGTACAAAATCAACATACAAAGTCTGTTGTGTTTCTGTATGCTAACAGAAAGAGAAATTAAGAAAACAATCCCATTTTCAATTGAAACAACAACAAAAAATACCTAAGAATAAATTTAACCAAAGTGGTGAAAGACCTGTATACTGAAAACTGTACAGGTTTTGACATTGGTGAAAGAAATTGAAGAAGACATTGTTGAATGAAATTGAAGAAGGCACAAAGAAATTGAAAGATAATCTGTGCTCATGGATTGGAAGAATTAATGCTGTTAAAATGTCCATATTACCTAAAGCAAACTATAGATTCAGTGCAATCCCTTTCAAAATTCCAAGGACATTTTTCACAGAAATAGAACAAAAAATGCTAAATTTTTTATATGGAACCACAAAAGACCCCAAATAATGAAAGCAATCCTGAGAAAAAAGAACAAAGCTAGAAGTATTACATTCCCTGACTTCAAACTATATTACAAAGCTATAGTAATCAAAACAGCATGGTATTGGATGCAGTGAGTGGCTGGCCTGGCACTGCAGGTTGGGAAGAGTGCCTGGAGGAGGAGGGGAAATTTTGAAGCCACTTCTGAAATTAACCTTAAAAAAATCTGAGACAGAATGGCCAAGATGACAGAGTAGAAAGACCCTGAGCTCATCTCCTCTCACAAGCAGACCAAAATCATAACAATCTGCAGAACAACTATCAATGAGAAAAGACTGGAACCCACCAGAAAAGATCTACAACTAAAGATACATAGAAGGAACCATGAAACAAGTAGTCGGGGCAAACTCGTGATATAATCAAATCCCATATCCCCCTGGTGGGCAATCCACAAACTAGAGAATAATTATATTGCAAAAGTTCTTCCACAGGAGTGAGAATTCTGAATTCCATGTCAGGTTCCCCACCCAGGTGTCTGGCACTGGGAAGATGAACCCCCAGGGCATTTGGCTTTGAAGGTCAGCAGAGCTTAATTGCAGGAGCCCCACAGGACTAGGGGAAATAGAGACTTCACTCTTAAAGGGTACACACAAAATCTCACACGTACCAGGACCCAGGGCAAAAGCAGTAATTTGATAGGAGCCTGAGCTGAAGGAGGGAGAGGGATGAATTAGGAGTTTGGGAGTGACAGATACACACTCCTATATATAAAATTGATAAAAAAAGACCCACTGTATAGCACAGGGAACTATATTCAATATATTGTAATAAGCTGTAATGGAAAAGAATCTGAAAATGAATATATATATATATATATGTGTGTGTAACAGAAACACTTTGCTGTACACCTGAAACTGACACAACATTGAAAATCAACTATACTTCAATTAATTTTTTTTTTAAAGTCTGAAATTAAATAAATGCCTTGGAAAGAATTCTGTCACTCCAACTAAAATTTTCCCTTTCTGATTGGCCAAACACATCTTTAATCTTATCTGTGTTTTAGATAGTGTATCACATCTGTTATTTTCCTTTTTTTAAAAACTGAAGTTCTCTACCACAGTCCCCTCCTCACTCTTTACTTTATCCCTCCACAACAAACTATATATAGGGCCTAGACCTAATACTTAAAAGCACTTTTTTCCCTCTAAGATATATGCTAAAACCTTTAAAATCCTCACAACAATGTTGAAGTTCCTGTAAAATTTATGGATGAAGAACCTGAAGCTTGTAATAGTAATTGCCCTGTCCGTTTCACCCAGCTAGTAATCTCCAAGGCTGAGATACGAAACCTGGTTTTAACCCCTATATCGCATTGCTGAAAATGAGCGTCATTTCTTCCCTAATTCATTGCATGTCTTGGACTTTCATCCCAATATACTATAAAATAAACAGGTAAAATTTAGACTTGGCTATTCTACTGCTGATCATTACTCCATAACACAAAATACAGAACCAGATGCTTTGCTTTTGTCTGGGCTTTTGGTCTTCAGACGAGAAAGAACAGAATGAAAGTCTCCATGCTTTCTAAATTTGCACATCTATCAGGAAAAAAACAATTGAGTATGCATTGCCAATATCTGTTTGTTTACTTATTTGTTTATTCATTTATAAAGTATATATACAAATATTTAATATATTATTATATATAATATATAGCAACATAGCATATATTATAAAATGTAACCATAATATAATATAGAGTATTGACTACATAATAGATACCAATACTAATAAATCATACGCATTTCACACCTGATATGGAGACTACTGATTCTAAATTTTATGAACTTAATTCATAACTTCAGCTACTCATGCTGTAATATCTCCTAACTCTTCGTGACATCATAATGGAGGGTTTGAAGGAATGTATTATAGAAACCAGATAAAGTAATAACAGGCTATTTTTGTCCCTCATCCCATGTCTCTTATTTGGACTTTAATGACATGAAACAGCTTTTTGATGTACTTGGTACGTAAAATAGCAAGATACATTTTTTTCTAGATAATTTTATGGTTTTATTGTTACAAACTAAGGGTGGCCTAAGAAACAACATATCCAGCTACTTTTTATTGCCAAAGAAAATAGCTTATTAAAATCTAAACAAGCCCAAAGCACTATGTTTGGTATATATTTACTGATACCTAATTAATTTATATCCAAAAACTTTAGATCACCAATTATATATGTGTGTATTTTTCACTAATTTATTGTGGAAGATACAGCAGGAAATCACATAGCTTAGAAATAATCATTGTATGGATACTTTATTAAACATACTGAGCTGTACTACTTTAAAAAGCATCCAAGCTGAACTTATGGTGGCTCTGCTCTATGGTACATAATTTTGTCATGTTGAACAACATTTCGTCTGTATAATAGAGTACATCCAGAATATTTTCTAGACTTGCAGAGGTGGGATGGCCTTAGTGATAAGCTACTAAACTTCCTCTTCCAAAATAAAGGAAAAAAATTACTAATCTGTGAAGTGTTCCAATTCCATGGCCAACCAAGCTAGTAACCTGTCACTGAATATGGTTGTGAAGAGATGTGCAAATTCTCGCAAGCTGGACCAGGAGGCTCCAGCTCACCAGGGGATGACTTTATCTTGTTCGTTTATTAAATACCCTTTACTAGTTTCCTTGATAACTTAGTTTTATCCTGTGGTATTATTGATAAGAGTATCATATACTTTTGAAGAGTAAGGTAGAGCTTAAGTAATTCAATTAAAAAGAAACATGTCTTTTTAAAGAATCTCAAGTTTTGTGTAGCTTATTTATTATTTCCTTATGAGGTGCTTGCTCTGTAAACATGTTAAGTAGATTATACATTAAGCAAAGTGAAACAAAAAAGAACAAAACAATTTATACATATTTTTTAGCAAAATGAAAAAAACGGGAACTTGTTGATGTATACTAATTGTATTCATAAATTTATTTTTAATTTAATCCACCATTTCAAGGACTACTTTAAGTAATTACCTAAGCTACTTAACAGTGTTTGAGGATGAAGACAAAGCAAATGGTATAATGTAAAACTATGGAAGTGATTTTAAAATATACTGATTATAATAAGCCTCTACCATTATAGTTATAATGAATAATATCATTTAAGCAATGAATTTAGGTAAGTCCTTTAATATATTACAACAAGTAACAGTACTTAACAGCCTATTAATATACCATTTCAATTAATACTTATTACAATATTACATTTAAAAGTCTATAAACATAAATTAGACCTAAAGGAAGTAGGATATCTTCAACTGAACAAACTCAGTGGAAGAATGGTGGGTTTGTAAGCAATTCTTTCCAATAAATAGGTGAAAATGCGGTGACATGGATCAGTAGTTTGCAGACTGATTTATTGAGAACAGCAGGTGGCTAACAACCAAACTTATAAGATGGTGTCCCTGAACAGTGTGCTTGTTTTCTAGGTCAGGGTTTTGATTTTCAAAGGAAACCAAGTGTATAAATAGTGAGTCCGACATGGATTGAGTTGCACTTTCATCACCAAATTAAATCTGACAATGCAGAAATCAAAACGTGTTAAATATAGAGCATGCTATTTTTAGTATAAAGTGTATCATGTATTTTAAATCAGTAGAGTTTTCAAATGAATATCCATGAAATGAAGGTATGCTTTGACTAAATAACTTATAGCCTCACAGCAATGACAGTATCAGTTGGATAAAAAGTATGACGGAAGAAGGCAGAATATTCTATCCTTATTGTACATATTGAAAGGATTTTAGAAAATCTGAATTCTAATCTCAGTTTATCACTGTAGGGTATATAGCTTTGTTTTCATTTGTCTTTTTCTAGTCAGATTTATGTAAACAGTCAAAATTATTATTCAAATTATTTCTTACTTGTAAGTTGGCCTTTAACAATATGACAATCAGAAGCCACTAAATCTGTAATAAAGTATACCTCCTTTCATATATATGTATGCAAACTACCTCCAAAAGCAGAAGCTACACTTCTGTGTAGCTTCAGATGAATTCAGTGAATACAACTTTGCAAAACAAATTCACAGACCATAGGTTTGGGAATTAGTGTGAATATGTATATATGTTTCTTGAAGAAATGTCAGTGAGTAAATAGTGAAAGTTATTTGTATGACAACAATTTGGATGCTTTGGGACAACTTAATAAGGATGGATCACTGAAAATTTCTATAAACTGAGTATGGACAAGATACCTTTAAAGGTAGGAATACAATAACTGAAAATAGTTAAAAGTAGAAAACAATAGAAAAATAGTAGAAATAATATTAAAAAGAAGCATTTTAAAACTGAGATTGTTTAATAGGTGTATTTAATTATTATTCAATTTTAAATAAATTGGAATGGTAAGGAATTGTGTATCATGAATTATATATAAAGAATATGTAAGGAATTAATTATAATTGTAATTATTAGATATCTACTTAAAGGGAAAATTCTTAGGTTTATATCAGGAGATCGATGAATGAGTATAGATCTACATATCTTAAGATAAAGTATTTAAAATTTTTGTTGATCCTTTTACAGAGTATTTGATACCCTGCTCACTAACTTTTCATTGCGTCCCAATGATATTGAATAAATGTGCTTCCACTATAAAACGTGAACATAATTCTAGAGGTATAAATTCTAGAGCTATAGGAATCAAATATCAAAAATACATGGGGAACTAAACCAGCTGTTAAAAATTAAAAGAACTTTATGAGAAAAGTCCATTTGAAATATGTGAACAGTTAATTCCATCTATTTCTTTCCCATCAGTTACAAAATACAGGAAAATATGTTTTTTTTTTTTTGTCTCAGCCTCATATTTCCTTTCCTCCTGTAATTCCACGTCATGTTCCTAGGACTTAACTCGCAAACTCACAAATTTGCTCTGCATTGTGATTCAAACAGTTATCTTGGATGACTTTAGTATCCATGTGGATGATGGTCCCTCTAACACTCCAGTACAGTCTGTTTGACACTAAAGTTCATCCTGTACATAAAGCTGATGCAGAAACCTCTGAAGTGAGGAAGGTTTTTCAGGGATACCTTCCAAAACACAAGAATAGTGAGCATGGGATTCCAAACATTAGAGAGCAGGGAAATATGAGACGATAAAGGAACTGAGGAGAAGCTGACAGAGAGTTGAAAAGAAATAACAGTTATGGCCTTATGGAAGAGAAGAGAAGGAGATGTTTTCCAGGGGGCCATTTCTATGCACATTTTCTGCATTATCATTTGATACAACCTCCTTTTCTTCCTTATCCATTTTTTTAAAACAAATATAATGATGTTTCTTTATAATATGTAGTACTTCTTTTAAATACATGAATACCATAGCTTAAAATCAAAGATTTTAAATAGGCACAAATAAGTGGGAGAAGTATCACAATTTTTTTCTATGGTTTAATTGTATTTTGTCACCAATTAAGTAAGCTCAGGTTTATGGTATTCTGTTCCAAGGACCTTCAGCCCTCAGAGTCCCACATAAACTTTGGCAAGAAAACAAGGCCCTGTAGTCTTTAGAACCTACTGCTAGGTTAATTACCCTTAATTAACTTGTATATCTTATTAAAAGTAAAAAAGTATTACACTTTATCTTATGCTGAGTCCCTAGCTGCTTCCGAGAAATGGATTCTGCTTTCCTCTGCAGTTCAAATAGAAAGTTCCTGTTTCTGTTTCCAACTCAAATGTTGCCAGTAGAAACCTGGAAGCAAAGGTGATAGCCCGTATCTAAATCCCTGTCTCTCTTTCTTCTTTGTTCTCTGTAAATCAGACTTTTTAAAGAACAACTGGTGTTTCCAAAGTGATTCATGGTTCTAAAACTCAAGTTAGCAAGTAATACCTTCATCTTCCATATAGCTACAGTCTCAGGTTCTTTTAAATGTTTCAGCCAATAGCCACTTTTAGAATTTAATAAGAGACAAAAGAATTTCAAATACAATTTTAAGTAGTAGCTTTCTTTTAGTGAATCAGTAGTTAGCAAAAATATCAGCAGGGAAAATTGTATCTAATTTATATGTTAGCATTTATTGTCCTGAAACAAAGGCAGTATCTAAAAAGTAGGAGTGGAAATGAGTAGACTGGAGACTGTGGAAGTAGGATGCACTAATTGAAGGACAGCTGTTATCAGGGCACTATGATTAGACAGTTACATATGAAGGCCAAATCAGAAACAAATCTTTCCATTTGCCAAGTGCTAGATTAATGTCTCAAAACATAAATCTAATAGACTTTGTTTCATGCAGTGATGGGAATGTAAATTTTGGCTTATATAATCTGGCAGAATAAAATCATCTAATTTGCTTTGAGTTGCCTATAGAGATGGACCTCTGTGCTTTTATTGTTAATTTCTAAACTGTTTAGATTTTTAACCATTGTGAATGTCTCTGGGGATCATGAGTAGACTCTGTGCTATGTATTGTAAAACATTAATGTTGCCCTGTGTAATTTCTTGAATAAATTTGCTAATTTCCAGGTGATTATAACCCTGCTTACCTTTCACTATGCAAGCTATAATTTGTTAGTTATTAATCAGGAATACTTGTAAATCATTTATTGAAGTTTATATTATCTCCAATATGCTTTTCTTAAACTTTGAGTTTGTAGAATTTTTTTGTAGGTGGTATTGAATTTTTAAATTAAAAACCGACCATAGAGCAAAAGTGTAATTTTGGCTCATTCAGTATTTTCAAATAAGTGAAGCCATGAGAAGATACTGGATTACAGGTATCAGTAGGGAAGCTGCTTCTTTAGATTTATAAAATCATTTTAATTAAAGTAGAAAGAGTACCTAAGGGAACATTTGACTATAAAATTGTAATATAAATATTTCCATGTTTTTTTTTAATTCAACTCAGCATCTTTAAGCATATCATTTTAGTAGTGCATGTTTTTAAGACAGGAATTGGAATGGAAACAGATGAATTGACATATTCCAGATCATATATCAGTATTAGACAAAATGAACTTAACTCAAGGGATTTATTTCCAATATTTGTCTCTGTTATCCTGGATTAGAGGTTAATTTTTTTCCTTGTTGGTTTGAAAGAAAAAAACACTCACAGACTGATAAAAATTTTAATATGTTATACAAAATGTTTTACAAACATAATAATTCAATTTTATTTAAAGTATAGCTATTTCATTAAAATTTTAACTGGAAATATTTAAAGCTCAGGCTATATTCTAATGGAACACAGAATACCTGATGTTCTAAACTGGCTAATATTCAGAGGAAAGTAGTTTACTAATTAAAAATAACAATAAGAACAAAATTAGATCATGATTTTCAAATTTTCCTGATAAAAAGTCATGAAATTTATTTAAAAGAAGGTTGTGTACCCAATAATGTGAATTTTCAATGGAATTTTAATATTTTAATTAAAATATTTCCATATCAATAAAAGTATTCATTTTACCAAGAACAGTGAGTTCAATTTAAAGAAATCCCTATCAACTTATTAAAATAGTCCCCTTAACAGGTGAACATGGCTGAGATTTTTCTTTAGTGATTCCATAATAGGAAACTCAAAATGTTTGAAGAAATTCTATTAAGTTTTTACTTAAGATGTGTTGACAAAATGCATATTACTGTTTAGTTCATTACTTCAGCTATCAAACTAAATGAGCACTGTTTTATTAAAAAAAAAAAAAAAAAGTTTCACATCCTAGATACTCAGCCTTGGAGTACTTAATTCTGTTCACTCCTCTGCATCTAAAAGTAGTAGTTTTGAAGTAGTTATTATATATGTATGTAGGAGGATACAATTTTAAAAAACTTTCTATTTTAGTTATGAAATATTGGATTATTGGTTGTCATACGTATTTTCTTTCATCTTTATTAACATTACTTATAACTGAAAATTCTCTTATGGCTATTTCTAATGAAATTATTTATTGATAACTTCATTGTGTCTTTTCTAATTTATGATTTGAGTAATAGTACATGATAATTATATGGCCAAAATTATAGTTCCATAAATATTTATGAATTATTATAGATCCATGTTCTGGTAACTTTTAGATTATAGAGAACCTCACTTTGTTGTCACAGAATGCCTGATGGACATACATTTTTTTGACTGAAACAGAAGACCTAAATTTTCTTTTTAAAGTATAATTGATGTTAAAGTTTCTATTCAATTGAATTTTAAGAAATTCATTTAAATTGGATTCTATACTACTCTGCAGTTCTAAGATAGATTGGTGATCAAGATACACAAGGTCTCTGCTTGCATAGATCTGATACTCTAAAGGAAGGGCTTCTGAAATTACTAAATTAGTAAATAAAAGAACCAGCTCAAAAACAAAAAAATGTGAATATTAAGGTAGCATAATGTGCTAGAGTTGAGAGGGCCTGATATGGATCAACCTAGTACAGTCATATGAGGAATAAACTCTTGAATGAATAATGAAAGATGAGGTTAGGTAACCAGAGGACCATCTGGAGAAATGGCATTCCAAACTTAGCAAATGTTAAGTGCAAAGGCCCTGTGGTGGCAAAGAATATCCCATGTTTAAGGAAAAAGAAATGTCAGTGTGGCTAGAGCGTACTGAAGGTAAAGTTGCTTCGTGTGAGATGAGCGAGGAGGGTGGACAAAGACCGGAATTTCCAGGCTTTCTGAGGCCTTGGTAAAGAGTCCAAATTTAATTCAAGTTTAATGAAAAGTTAAGCATGGCAGTAATATGTAGGTTGGAAAAAGAACAGTTTGGCTACTGGATAAGGAGCAGTTTGTAGGAATGCTCAGTAGAATCAAAAGAAGACACTACTGCAGGGTCTATGTGAGACCATGGGGACCTGGCTATTATGATAAGAGCAGCAGGAAAAATAATGAACAAATTTAAGATGGATTTTAGAGGCAGAAGAAGATTTGCAAATGGATTGGGCTTCTGGGAGTGAGGAGAATAGAGAATTAAAAGATGACACTTAAATGTTTGAGCAACTTGTGTGTGTTGGTGCCATTTGACGTGATGTATTGAAGAATAGAGGAAAAACATACTTGTGAAGGGGACATCAAAAATTCTGATTTAGACTTTTAAGTTTGAGACACCTATTTGAAACCCAAGTGGGGATACTGAGTAGAAAATTTGGATATATTAGGTAGCATTGAAAAACAAGCAGCACAGCAAAGTGGCCGAGCCAAGCAGTGGAGAGTTGTACGCTACCATGTGTCTGGCAGGCAGAATGCCTGGCAGCCAAACCTCGTTCCCATGAGAGTCGGACAAGAGTCGCAGCTGTCAGGATGAGTCCTGGAAGCTGGTCTAGTTCTACACTGTCTCCGTGGCTCACGGTGTGAAGAAGAAGAAAGAAAAACAGGCTCCTGGTAGAGCCACTAGCCCGCAGGACATCAAACCAAGACTTAATTGCAGTTTCAGCCTGTCTCAAGAACAGAATTTCTGGAATTGCTTATCAGCACTAGAGAGATTCTTTTCCATTATAGGTTATTACAAGATATTGAATGTAGTTCCCTGTGCTATATACCGTGTGGCTGACAGGGTCTTGGTGCTCTGGCCAGGTGTCAGGCCTGAGCCTCTGAGGTGGGAGACCCGAGTGCAGGATATTGTTCCACCAGAGACCTCCCTGCCCCTCATAATATCAAATGGCGAAAGCCCTCCCAGCGACCTCCGTCTCAACGCTAAGACCCAGCTCCACTCAATGACCAGCAAGCTCCAGTGCTGGACACCCCATGCCAAACAACTAGCAAGACAGGAACACAACCCCACCCATTAGCAGAGAGACTGCCTAAAATTATAATAAGTTCACAGACACCCCAACACACACCACCGGATGCAGTCCTGCCCACCAGAAAGACAGGATCCAGCCTCATCCACCAGAACACAGGCACCAGTCCCCTCCACCAGGAATCCTGCACAACCCACTGAACCAACCTTGCCCACTGGGGGCAGACACCAAAAACAATGGGAACTACGAACCTGCAGCCTGTGAAAAGGAGACCCCAAACACAGTAAGTTAAGCAAAATGGGAAGACAGAGAAATACACAGCAGATGAAGGGGCAAGGTAAAAACCCACCAGACCAAACAAATGAAGAGGAAATAGGCAGTCTAGTTGAAAAAGAATTCAGACTAATGATAGTAAAGATGATCCAAAATCTTAGAAGGGAGAAAATACAAGAAACGTTTAACAAGGACCTAGAAGAACTAAAGAACAAACAAACAATGATGAACAACACAATAAATGAAGAAGGAATCAATAGCAGAATAACTGAGGCAGAAGAATGGATAAGTGACCTGGAAGAAAAATAGTGGAAATCACTACCACAGAGCAGAATAAAGAAAAAAAATGAAAAGAATTGAGGACAGTCTCAGAGACCTCTGGGACAACATTAAACGTACCAACATTCGAATTATAGGGGTCCCAGAAGAAGAGAAAAAGAAAGGGACTGAGAAAATATTTGAAGAGATTATAGTTGAAAACTTCCCTAAAATGGGAAAGGAAATAGTCAAGTCCAGGAAGTTCAGAGAGTCCCATACAGGATAAATCCAAGGAGAAACACACCAAGACATATATTACTCAAACTATCAAAAATTAAATACAAAGAAAAAATATTAAAAGCAGCAAGGGGAAAACAACAAATAACATACAAGGGAATCCCCATAAGGTTAACAGCTGATCTTTCAGCAGAAACTCTGCAAGCCAGAAGGGAATGGCAGGACATACTTAAAGTGATGAAAGGGAAAAACCTACAACCAAGATTACTTTACCCTGCAAGGATCTCATTCAGATACGACAGAGAAATTAAAATATTTACAGACAAGCAAAAGCTATGAGAATTCAGCACCACCAAACCAGCTTTACAACAAATGCTAAAGGAACTTCTATAGATAGGAAACACAGGAGAAGGAAAAGACCTACAATAACAAACCCAAAACAATTAAGAAAATGGTAATAGGAACATACATATCAATAATTACCTTAAATGTAAATGGATTAAATGCTCCAACCAAAAGACATAGGCTGGCTGAATGGAAACAAAAACAAGACCCGTATATATGCTGTCTACAAGAGACCCACTTCAGACATAGGGACACATACAGACTGAAAGTGAGGGCATGGAAAAAGATATTCCATGCAAATGGAAATCAAAAGAAAGCTGGAGTAGCAATTCTCATATCAGACAAAATAGACTTTAAAATAAAGACTATTACAAGAGAGAAGGACAGTACATAATGATCAAGGGTTCAATCTAAGAAGAAGATATAAAAATTGTAAATATTTATGCACCCAACATAAGAGTACCTCAAAACATAAGGCAAATGCTAACAGCCATAAAAGGGGAAATTGACAGTAACACAAAAATAGTAGGGGGCTTTAACATCCCACTTTCACCAATGGACAGATCATCCAAAATGAAAGTAAATAAGGAAACACAAGCTTTAAATGAAACATTAGACAAGATGGACTTAATTGATATTTATAAGACATTCCATCCAAAAACAACAGAATACACTTTCTTCTCAAGTGCTCATGGAACATTCTCCAGGATAGATCATATCTTGGGTCACAAATCAAGCCTTGGTAAATTTAAGAAAATTGAAATCATACCAAGTATCTTTTCCAACCACAACACTGTGAGACTAGATATCAATTACAGGGAAAAAAAACTAAAAAATACAAACATATGGAGGCTAATCAATACGCTACTAAATAACCAAGAGGTCACTGAAGAAATCAAAGAGGAAATCAAAAAATACCTAGAAAAAAATGACAGTGAAAACACGATGACCCAAAACCTATGGGATGCAGCAAAAGCAGTTCTAAGAGGGAAGCTTATACCAATACAATCCTACCTCAATAAACAAGAAACGTCTCAAATAAACAACCTAACCTTACAGCTAAAGCAATTAGAGAAAGAAGAACAAAAAACCCCCAAAGTTAGCAGAAGGAAAGAAATCATAAAGATCAGATCAGAAATAAATGAAAAAGAAAATAAGGAAACCATAACAAAAATCAATAAAACTAAAAGCTGGTTCGTTGAGAAGATAAACAAAATTGATAAACCATTAGCCAGACTCATCAAGAAAAAAAGGGAGAATACTCAAATCAACAGAATTAGAAATGAAAAAGGAGAGGTAACAACTGACACCGAAGAAATACAAAGGATCATGAGAGATTACTGCAAGAAACTATATGCCAATAAAATGGACAACCTGGAAGAAATGGACAAATTCTTAGAAAAACACAACCTTCCAAGACTGAACCAGGAAGAAATGGAAAGTGTGAACAGACTAATCACAAGTACTGAAATTGAAACTGTTATTTAAAAACTCCCAACAAACAGCAGTCTAGGACCAGATGGCTTCACAGGCAAATTCTCTCAAACATTTAGAGAAGAGCTAACACCTATCCTTCTCAAACTCTTCCAAAATATAGCAGAGGGAGGAACACTCCCAAACTCATTCTATGAGGCCACCAGTACCCTGATACCAAAATCAAAGATATCACAAAAAAAGAAAACTACAGGCCTTATCACTGATGAACATAGATGCAAAAATCCTCAACAAAATACTAGCAAACAGAATCCAACAGCACATTAAAAGGATCAGATACCATGATCAAGTGGGTTTTATCCCAGGAATGCAAGGATTCCTCAATATACGCAAATCAATCAATGTGATACACCATATTAACAAATTGAACAATAAAAAACATATGATAATCTCAATAGATGCAGAAAAGCTTTTGACAAAATTCAACACCCATTTATGATAAAAACCCTCCAGAAAGTAGGCATAGAGGGAACTTACGTCAACATAATAAAGGCCATATATGACAGACCCACAGCCAACATCATTCTCAGTGGTGAAAAACTGAAACCATTTCCACTAAGATCAGGAAAAAGACAAGGTTGCCCACTCTCACCACTATTATTCAACATAGTTTTGGAAGTTTTAGCCACAGCAATCAAAGAAGAAAAAGAAATAAAAGGAATCCAAATCAGTAAAGAAGAAGTAAAGCTGTCACTGTTTGCAGATGACATGATACTATACATAGAGAATCCTAAAGACTCTACCAGAAAACTACTAGAGCTAATCAATGAATTTGGTAAAGTAGCAGGATACAGAATTAATGCACAGAAATCTCTTGCATTCCTATACACTAATGATGAAAAATCTGAAAGAGAAATTAAGGAAACACTCCCATTTACCATTGCAACAAAAAGAATAAAATACCTAGGAATAAACCTACCTAAGGAGACAAAAGACCTATATTCAGAAAGCTATAAGACACTGATGAAAGAAATTAAAGATGATACAAACAGATGGAGAGATATACCATGTTCTTGGATTGGAAGAATCAACCTTGTGAAAATGACTCTACTATCCAAAGCAATCTACAGATTCAATGCAATCCCTGTCAAACTACCAATGGCATTTTTCACAGAACTAGAACAAAAAATTTCACAATTTGTATGGCAACACAAAATACCCCGAATAGCCAAAGGAATCTTGAGAAAGCAAAACGGAGCTGGAGGAATCCGGCTCCCGGACTTCAAACTATACTACAAAGTTACAGTAATCAAGACAGTATGGTACTGCCACAAAAACAGAAATATATATCAATGGAACAGGATAGAAAACCCATAGATAAACCTGTGCACATATGGTTATCTTATATTTGATAAAAGAGGCAATAATATACAATGGAGAAAAGAGAGCTTCTTCAAAAAGTGGTGCTGGGAAAACTGGACAGCTACATGTAAAAGAATGAAATTAGAACACTCCCTAACACCATACACAAAAATAGACTCAAAATGGTTTAAAGACCTAAATGTAAGGCCAGGCACTATAAAACTCTTAAGAGGAAAGCATAGGCAGAATACTCTATGACAGGAATCAGGCAGGTGATTATTTGAAAAATCATGGGTTTAGGTTTGACTCTGTCTATAGGTACTAAAGATGAGGTAAAACAGATCATTAGATTTTACTGATCTTAGGGAACTGGACAGATTGAAAAATAGTTGTTAGAGCCACCAAAGATGACACCTGTTGTTGCAAATGCTAATTTTGAGAAAGTTGAGAACCAGAGTCAACAGATGACAGCAATGAGTATCTGTCAAGAGAGTTATAAACTAATGGCATAAGTTCAGAGTAGTTCTAGGGAGTTTTGAAAAAAATGGTAAAGACCTCTGTTTCTCTCAGGATTCTTACACTTAATTGATTAAAAAAAAAATCTTGTAAGGGTTATGATCATATTCTCTAAGGTACTATCTGTAAAAGAAAATGTTGCATTTAGTTTTAAATATCAATTTATTATTTAGGTACTATTTCTGTGGAAAATGATGTAAATAAAAATAAATATAGCAAAGATTAATTATGGCCAGTTACACTGTATTATTTTCAGTATTCTATTTTGAATATGCAATGAAATTTTATATCATTATTAATTTACAGTGTTCATTCAAATTTATTAATTACACAAAAACCATGTCTTAAATTCTTTTTGGGTACAAATAACTGCTGTAGGATGCGGATTTATGACATTTATCATTATGATTATTTTCATTGATTTATTTCTCCTAAAATCCAGTATAGTAATTTGTGACATATAATCATGAGTATGGCTATTTCGAGTGTAAAATAGAGAAGGTAATAGACCAATTGAAACCTCATTTCTAGACATTCTTTATCAGGTTACTCTTTTTTTTTTTTTTGGTACATCATTTGCCGCCTTCTGAAATTATCTCACTCATTTGTTTTTGTTACCTTCTTTATTTGTAAGACCACAGATCTTGTATGTGTTGTTTACAATTATATTTCCAACCCTTTGCATCAGTGTTTGTCATATAGTAAGTGCTCAATAAATAATTGAGTATACTTAATCTTTTCAGTACCAAGGGGTGATTCTCACTGTCTTTATACTAGAATGAATCCATATTGCCTACCTTCAAATGACCATAGTAATGTCATATAGGATTAACAGTGATTTATATTTACGAAATATCTCCTTTAGTATTTAAGAAATTAATTATCTCAATTAATTAGTTTAATGGAATCTTTCTAGTTGGCACATATGCTTAGTCCTCCATTTCTCATACCTCCTGATAACATGTGAAATGTGTTGCAGATATATGTAAATTCATTTACTAGATTGCTCCATAAACCACAAAGTCATACTGTGTAAATCATGTTTAAATAGTGAGCAATACTAAGTTACCACAGTCAGGAAAGTCCGTGTGATTCCCTTATAACCAGTGAAGCTATTTTAATTCTCTGGTGGCAAATGAGTCTTTGGTGCATTTGCTTTCTATTTCTAGTTCAGTGTCTTGGCTTATCTACAGTTATGCTTCATGAGAATAAGCACTGAGGCTGTCAGGAATATCCTCTTAGTTCCACCTCTGTTAAGTTGCCATTTTTGCTCCACCTCATGTACATTGTGTTTCTAGCTGCTGCTGCTGTAACATCTTCAGTTCTATCTTTCTCAATTCCTGAAGGTGAATTCAGGTTGAAAACTATAGTTCCATAGTAGCTATTACTTGCTTTTACTACACTCTCTTACTGAAATTATCTTCGATGTTCCTGAGAAAGATGGAAAGTTTATCCTTTTCATTGTCTGTTTCATCTTCTTTCCTCTCACACTTTTCGTGATGTCCTTGTTGAGCTGCTTCTCATCTGTTGGATTTTTTAAAGACTGTTCTCCAAACTCTGTTCTTTAGTCTTTTACAACCATTCATGTATTGTACTCTCATTACATTTAGAAATGTGTGCAGCCTGTCAGAAATAATTTAAACTTTTCCTAATGGATGTTTATGCTCATTGAATCGGGGAATTGAAGAGAATCAAATTGTAAATCAAAATCTGGCATAAAACATGCTACTGTACTGAAAATATAATTGTAACAAATCTAAGTTTTGTTTTTTTTTTTTTCATTGAATTGCTGTCTGAACCAAACCAACCAACAAGTAAACAAATAACTTGGATACTGCATTTTCTGAAAGTAATGAAGTAAATTTTTAAAACTTGAGTTTTAAAATTATACAGGTATGTTATATGTCTGTCTTTACTCAATTCAGATATGAAAAAACAGCCGGCTTGACTAGTAAACAGTCACCCCTATGAAAAGAGGAAATAAGGCATTGATGAAGAAAAATTAAAGAAAATTCATTCCAAAGCTGGTGGAGAAATGAGAACTATACGGGATAGAACCCAACTTGTTCATGTTAGAATCCAAAAATTTGGATTACACAGTAATGTTGCCAAGCCCATTCTGTTCATTCATGGGCACAATGATAAATATGAATTCATATTTTTATGCTATGGCAGGTGGTCATCCACTAAAAGTGATGGCTAGCTCCCAAATATTCTAGGAGAAGTGAGTTTTAGGAAATAAAGGGGGAGGATGTAGGATAAAGGGTTTTTGCATCACTGTGTCTACACCTGCTGATTACATGTGCAAGGATGGATATTCCAATCTCCCCTACCTGTCCCCTAGAATGAATGGCTGCCAAGCACTGAGAGAAGAAATCACCTCCCCCTAACACACACACACACATACACCAGCTGTCTAGTTTGCCTTCCTATGAAGAAAAGTGTAAGCTTTGAAGAAGCGGAAAGATATGTCATATACTGGTTATTAGGAAACCTTATTCTAAAACTCTCTTTCATAATGTGATAGTCTTTTGAGAGTATTTTACCTTGGCTTTATAACACACACCTAGTATTTAAATGGTTAGGTATGTAGGGGTGGTATTCCTTTGTTGAATTAAATCAGCAAAACTACTTTGCTGGAAATCTTCAAAAGAATATAGAGCAAGAGAGTTATTTCATCTATTAATCATGACCAGGATCTGGGGCATAGTTTAAAATTTTTGCTTTAAGGAGATTATGTAGTGCTACCTTTGTGACTAGATATGTGGTGACTATATATCCAAAATACAGTCTGTTTTCTGTCTATCAGTTGGAGCAGACCTCCAGTGCCTTATAGAAGTATGCATTATAATGAGAGCTAATCATTAAATGTACAATATTGTGAAATTACATTAAAATAGTGCTTGTTCTATGAAATGAAATTGTGAAATCTTCCATTGAATGTGAAATGCTGAAAATATGTTAAATGGAAAAAGTATATCAATTGCTTTAAAGTCTTTCTGTTTTGTAACTATACTGTATTGATACATACATGGGTTATGCTGTGACCAGCACTGTCAGCTCAGCAGCCATTATGTTTATTATTGTCTATTCAATAAATTTTGGAGAATCAAAATTATATGTAGTTTACAGTTGATTTTACTAATATATGCAACCCGATTGGAATAGCTTATTTTGGAATTACACTATTCTATGATTGACTTTTCTATGCATAAAATAACTATTTCACTTATGCTTAAAAAGTTAGCAAGGCAAAGTCATGAATATTGTATACAAGTAGACATTTTTGGGGGTCCCAGTTCAGTGAAAATGTTTACTACTTAAAAGCTTTTTAAATTTTTTTTGTTGTCTTCCGTAATTCAGGTTATCTGGAATGAATATACCACCACCAATTATCAGCAACAAAAACTGGCTCAGACTGCATTTTGTTACAGACAGCAATCACCGATATCGTGGATTTAGTGCTCCATATCAAGGTATATTTAATGAATACGTCTGCCTCTTTTGATGTGTAAAATGATTTTGGTATACACAACTACATTTTATGATAGAGGCAAAATATCTTTAGCATTAACACATGGTAGTTTGAATAAGCAAAAATGGTCATTTTCTTGCTGAGGCAATATTGTGATCATAACTAAATTACGGTATAAAAGTTAGTTGAGTTTTGTAGTACACTGTCCAGAATAAAGACTATTGTAACCTCTAAAAGGTAATGTGTAACAGGTGTAATATTTACCTTTAATAAAGTGCTTCAGTAGTTGAACATACTACCTAAACATGTACCACAAAACACTGCAGAAAACTGCAGTTGTAAATAGGCTCTTCATCAATTGAAATCCATTTCCATATACAGTGTTTTTGCAAATGTTACTTTCATTAACTTTGTTAGGATTATTATCTACAGGTATAAGTTTTGAATAAGTGAGATATAGTATTTGATATATTAACTTGAAAAAACTCTTTGTTTAGAATTTGATTATTATGGAGTATTAATAAAAATGTAGCTTCTACAATGTTTAGTAATATTATGTGGGGTTGGTGCACTTATTCTCAGACTACTTGTGTTAATAATTCATTTCATTCTTAGCAGTGTATCAGCTACTGTTCAGGGAATAGTGAACATTGCCACAGTTAAATATTTCCATTTATCTGTTTTTTTTAGTGCTTTCCTTTTTAATAATCTTCAGCTGAAGCACTTTGTAAATTGAATATGATGACTTTAGGCAGCTTATAGTTAATACCTAAAATAGTATTAGACTACATATTGTTTTCTGGAATACAAATTTCAACAATTTATACTTTGGAGACCAGTAACCTTTCTACAGATGCCCTATCAATACGTTTCTCACAGTAATAGCAATAGATTAATGTTATTGGTATTTGTAATATTTTATTGGGTATCACTGTAATAAAAATTCCTAAGATTGTAACTTAAAAGTAAAGATTTTAGACAAAGTCCACTCTAGAAAAACCTGTAATTTCTATTTGTTAAGTAGTTAATTCGAATGGAAACATGAGTGCAAATTTGCTCTTAAAGCTATGCATTGTATTAACATCTCTCATGATAGAATATATTGTCTATCATATCTGTTATCATCATAAAACTATATATTTTAAAAATAAAAATTAAATGTTTATAGAAAAACTTATTTTCCTTTATTTTATTAAAAATAACTGTTTGGGCATAGTAACTCGAATCTTATCAGTTTTAACCAGTGTCACTTTTAAATTTGCAATCATATTTTACTGAGTTTCCATTTAAATTTCTAAAATTTTTGTGTAGTTCAGAAATAAGAAGTCTTTTTATTGAAAATAATTAGCTGTTGTAGAGCCTCTTTATCTCTGGGTTCACCCCTTTCCTTGTGGAGTTTTCCACTCACATAATTTTATGGCTCTGATTCACTCTTCAATGAATTAAGGCAGATGGCATGGCAGAAATTCAAAAGACTATCATCTTTGACTCATGTGGTGATCCTTTCTGTTTGATTCATAGAATCTTTCAGTAAGACATCTTCTACTCTTTATCTGAATAGAAATAAAGTAGCACTTATTTTATATTTAAATGTACAGCCTGGAGAGAAAAAAACAAACATAGATCTCTTATCTTAAAAAATAAAATGGTATTTCGTTTGTTTTATGCAGTATGGTTTCATGAAACTGGTATCTTTAGATAGGTTGTTTTGCATTATAAGACAGTAGTACAAAGCTGCTAGTAGATTTGTGTGCTTAATTATCATTTTCGGTATTCTACTCACTAATCTTAAATTGACTTTTATAGTATTTTCAAGATTCAGTTTGATTTTCCTGCATTGCCTGTCTGGTTTTAGCACTGAAGAATAACATATCAATGAATTTACTGTAGTAAAATAGAAAGGAAGTGTTTTATGGGGTATGAATTATTTCTATTTTCAGCAGGAAAAGGAGCTCAAAAGAGGGGAATTTTTGGTGTAATCTGTATCTTCACACTGTAGAGGGAATAAAGTGGCCTGAGAAAGTATAAGCTATAATTTTATAATAAAATCAAGGAAAAGTTTTAATATATAAAAACACACCTTTGCATTGTATCCTTTTAAAACTTTCCTGATTCAGCCTTGATTTTTCTAATTGCATTATCTCCAAATAATATTTTACCTAAACGTAAGCTCAGTTGGAGAAGCAGTTCTTGAAACTATAAGCAAAGAAATTTTGATTAACAAAAACTCTACTAGACTAACTTAAATAGCTATAAAATTCATAATTGTGACATGCTGAATACATGCCCTGGCATGAACTGATAATCATGCTTTTTAGATTGTTCATGCTACCATATAATTTCAGTGGTGTCTAAATTATAACTAATTCAAGATAGAAAATTTTGTGGAATATACTATTCAAAAGTCACAACCAAGTCTCCATGTAGCACAGCTTCCTAATAACTCAAATACTTACTGAGTACTCAGTAATTATTATTGATTTATCTAGTCTTTTGAGTTCATTTAATGTTCTAAGTTTCCAAAGATTGATGACTTTCCCCATAGCATTTCTGTTTAATCTGTATTCTTTATAAAATACCGTGAAAATTAACTGAAAACTCCTAAGGATTCCTAAATACCATTAGCTATTTTTTATAACTTGTCCCTTAATTGATCCCGTAATTGATGGAGTAGGCACATAGACACAGCAACATGCTTTCCCCCATAGGACCTCCTTTCAGTTGTGTTATAGGCTGGCTTCTTTATTATTTTAGATATAATAATTTAAATCGGGTTAAGCAGAGGTTGAGGATAACACATTAACAAATATAGTATGTTCTGACTCAAAAGTACTGAGAAAAATCATGATTTAAATGAAATGACTTTGATACAGTATGTTTTCCCTCCCCCAGGTCCCACATTGAAAATATTCACATGTATCTAAAATAAATAAAGCGGCTCCTGCCCCCGCCAAGTTTATTTATACTGGAAATCTCTTCTTTTAAAACTCTATTCTTATCTCTTCTATGCTTTAAAATTTTTCCTTTATAAATTTTCAATTCTCCCCCAAAGAAAATCACTTCAATGTCATTTTACTATATTAGTCTTTGATTTTAAATAAGATTCCTGCATTCAAGTTCCATTAAGTCTCTTCTAATGAGAACTTGAATATGTGCTACTACACACATAAATAGTATAACTTTTCATTAACTGTGGTATTTGGAAGTTCTCTATTTATTGAAATCCCCATATTATTGTCACTTGATCTTTATTATAAACCTAAAATCTATTATTTTCCATTTACATGAATAATTGATCAAGTTTTCTTAATTTCTAAATTGGAAGGAGATTTTCAGATGACAACTGTCCAATAGAGAAACTTTTACCTTTAGGTGATGTTTATTAAAAAGTATTATTTTTATCCATAAATATCACATATTCAAGTGTGAAAATTATTACAACATTTTTCATTTTAAGTTATTCAGCATATCATACTTTTTTAATGTGCAAAGATACTACAGCTGTAGATATTTATAAAATTGTTTTTGGCATGTAAGTTTAGGAATTACAACATTTAATTGATTCCAAATATCTAAATATATGAATATTCCTATATTATAGATTAAGCTTTCTAAATCCTTATAGATTTTATCACATTTTGATTTTTCTCTTATCTTTCATAATTTTGTTGATATGACTCTTCTTATGCAGGTTAACATTTTATAGACAGTTTAAATTAAACAAAGGTATGTCAATAGTAATACAGTGTATTTTCAATTTATGTAGAAAAATATTTCATATAGGGTCTAAAAGAGATTATCCTTTTGGGATCAGCTGTGCCTCTTTTTGGTAAGAAAAACATTTAATGGACAAAACTTTCAAATCGTATTGAAAATTCACTGCCATAAACCCCAGTTACGCAGAGGCCCTTGCTTGACATTTTAGACGCACATAATTTAAGTGGGAAATAACTTCAGACTAGTTACTCTGTTTTTTACAGTTGGAAATGTTTTGACCTAAACGTGTGTGCACTGTTACTGAACAAAAATAAATAAGATTATCAGCGATGCAACGTAATATAGTGGGAAAGAATAGGATTCGGGGGTCAGAAGATGAGCGTTGAATTGCAAAGTTACTAACTGCTGTCTAAGTTGTCTTGAACCTTGGTTTCCCAAAGAGTAAAAATAGTCACAGTGGCTAGACATGTTATTGTTATGCAAATCAAATGGCATTAAGATTTCTTATAGTAAAATTCAGACATGCAGTCAATAAAGATGCTGTTTTATGAAAGAGACAATCAACCATATGGAATGAGTGAGAAACACACTGTCTAACAATGAGGTACAAATAGTTAAAAAATTGTGACCAAACATAAAATTTAAATCCAGGAATCACAATTAAAAGGAAAATGTTAGGTTTTGTATTTCTCACTGTCACAAATGAGGGTGTCCATATTTCTCCAGGAAAAAAGCACTTATCCTTAGAACCGAAATTTAAAATAGGATTTTTGTTAAAACTGTAACTGAGAAACGGTTTCCTCACGGTTTTAAACGGTTTTAAAATCGTAAATAAAATCCAGGTTTAAAAATAGAGCACAGCATCAAAGCAATCTGTTTAATTACATTTTTTTCTAATTTTGTTTAGACATCAGTTTTTCTTATTGTACCTTCATATTTACATTGTTTAAAAAAAGGGAGGGAGGGTTCCCTTTTCTCCACACCCTCTCCAGCATTTATTGTTTGTAGATTTTTTGATGGTGGCCATTCTGACCGGTGTGAAGTGATAGACTCTGTCATACAGAGTGAAGTAAGTCAGAAAGAGAAAAACAAATACCATATGCTAACACATATATATGGAATCTAAAAAAATATGGTTCTGATGAACCTAGGGGCAGGACAGGAATAAAGACGCAGATGTAGAGAATAGACTTGAGGACATGGGGAGGGGGAAGGGTAAGCTGGGACGAAGTGAGAGAGTAGCATGGACATATATACACTACCAAATGTAAAATAGGTAGCTAGTGGGAAGCAGCCACATAGCACCGGGAGATCAGCTCGGTGCTTTGTGACCACCTAGAGGGGTGGGATAGGGAGGGTGGGAGGGAGACACAAGAGGGAGGAGATACGGGGATATATGTATATGTATAGCCAGTTCACTTTGTTATACAGCAGAAACTAACACAACATTGTAAAGCAATTATACTCCAATAAAGATGTTAAAAAAATGAATAAATAAATAAATAGGGTAGCTACCAGGAAAACAAAAACCAAAAAACTCCTTGATAACATTTTCTTGTGTGATGTAAATGTATATTTCATAGTTGTGCCAATATAAAATTTAAGGCCTTTTATCATATTAGTTGATAATGATGTTAGAATTAAATTCTTCCATAGCTAATTATATTTATATTTTCATTCCAATCCTTAAAATTTATTTTCCAGTCTTATGTATCTCCCAGCCCAAAATTCTGTTCGTAAATTGTGGGTGTGTTTAACAGTAACTGGGTAGTTATCATTTCATTTCAAATGAAATTTGAAATATATAAAGAAATAGTCACATAAATCAACATATTAAATAGTGGATTGAGATTCTGTTATACAAATTTCATTATTTTCTAAGGAATTGAATCAGTCTTCATAACCTTGACACTTGAGGGACTCTGACTTATAGTCAAAAAGGAAAATATTATAGATTGTTATTTTAAAAAAAGGTCTATAATGCTTACATTTGCTAAGTGTTCTTAATGTGTTTAATTTATATATATAAACCCATTATTGCTATATCTTAAAAAGTGAAAGGCAAATTATATTAACCTTATTTTAAAATCTCATGGAATTTGTGAAAATCAAAAAATATCTTAGTAAAATAAATGTGATTTATATTACTTTCTTCAAATACAGCAGCTACTATTAATAGGAGATAATTGATCAAATATCCAGTTTTAATATAGATCATTTAAAACATCTAGTAGGTTTAAAATGTAGTACTTGATGACTATAAAACTGAAACAAATTATTTTTGTTTATTATTTTAATTTGGATCACACATGCCTACTGGTGATGGAATAAACTTAAAATTTGACAGTCTCTTCTAGGATAAAAGTCTCTTTTGTGTTAACTTAGCTTCCCTGGGGCAAACGTTCAAACTTTCAGGGCTTAGGTCACCTCCTTCCTTTTAAAAGAAAGCTTCTAGTTATAAGTGATATTCTATGAGGCCTAATAGTAATGGGGTGAAACCTACTAGTTATATGTAAACCCTTGTTCTCATTCATGAATATTAGCTGGTTTCAGTGAAGACACCATTTCTTGGTACCTGAGAATCCTGTAGACATCACTGCTGGTGTCCACAAGGCAACTTATAGTTTGCAGTTTTAGCATGGTCAGTGGTGCACCTTTCTGACTCGACTCCATGATACTTTTTGCTGGGTCTTCCATTCACTCTTTAGCTAGAACTCTTTAAACCACATATTCTACAATAAATTTTATTTTTCTCTTACCATGATAGCCCCATGGCAGGTTCCTGGCTCTCTGTTAACTCACTCATATGTGTCTGCCACCCAAAACCCATCCTTCAACAAAATGTAAAACTACCAACTTGGACATATATTATTCTTAATCCTCTACTGAATGTGGGTATGTATTTAAGAGGCTTACATTTTTCCTTAAATCAATGCTGTAAGACTTCAGAATTAATTCCTTTAGCAAATGGAGTTTAACAAATCTATATAAAAGTTTGTACTATCCCTCACTAACCTAAATCCTCCATGAGAGTTTTTATATGAAGGTGCAGCTTAGACTTCTCGTCCCTATCAGAAGGTGGGAGAACTTTTCTCTTGTCATGTCCTGAGTTTTCACTAATCATGGCTTTTTGTAAAGCTCTATTAACTTAGTCTTCCAGGCTTGTCTTTTGATCTGAAAAAGGAACTGTTTGAAATTTATATTCCATAATCTCTCTCAATATAGCATGACTCTCAAGATTAATGTCTGGGTTGGACTTTAAAAAATGTAATTTTCAGTCAAGGTTGTACAAGAACTCTCCCAAATTAGAGGAATCCAAGGTAATCAAAGAATAAGAGAAGTCCACAGAATCAAGATTAATAGTAACAAGGAAAACAAATGTTTAAGATGTTCAAAACATCCTACCTTTTATTAAGTGAGAAACTGATATCCTCAAGGAAGTATACATATTATGTTTCCTACGTAAGCCTAAAATATATTCTGTATTGATTTAATAATGTTCAACATTATTGAACATTTACAGCTGCAATTATTTTTTTTAAATACATTATCTACAATATTTACTGTCTTCATTATCCCAACTAACTTTGGGTTAGCACTTTCCTTTCAGTTAATGTGATTTCTATCTAATACTTTCAATTACTATAATGTAATGAATTAATGAATAATACTTTTTTAGTCTCTAATTGTATGAATTTCTTGTATTTCCAAGTATACAAAAAATTAACACAAAGTATTACAAAAAATTGCCATTGTTTTATTAGTTTTTTCTTTTTTTGCCATTCTTTTATGGTCGTACCTCATGGTGATTCAATACTATTCCATTTAGCATTCATTTGTATATGAATATATATGATAGGGTTTTACTCACAATAAGGAGTCTTAAATGTTCAAATTTACTATCTCTAGTGAGGGCAGTTTTGTTACATCACCTAAAGAGTAGCACATAACAAAAAATAATTGATGAAGTTGGTGTTTAATAAACAAAATTCACTGTTTTATCATTCTGTTGAGATGACAAATATATTGAACAAATAATTTTATTTTTAGTAATGATTCAATAATTGCACAAAATGACCTCCAAAGGGCTTCAATCAAGCACAGCAGGTACAAGTAGTCAAAAACACTGTATGTGATTGATTCCTCCATATTGGTATGAAAATGGAGTTTGAGACAATAAGCCTGTAGACTTTAATTATTACATTTATTTTATAGGCAGTTTTACCATGCCATTTGAAAATGACATCATGAAATTAAAATCCCTAGACTTTTAAATTCGAATTCAAAGATACCCAGAAATAGCTAAAGGCAATTTAGGAAAAGTTTGTTTAAATGACAAAGATATTATTAACCTAAGATTTTCCTAAAGTTTAGAGTTGTATGGTAATAGTTATACGGAGGTCAATTTTTTTTTTTAACATCTTTATTGGAGTGTAATTGCTTTACTATTATAAAGTAAATATAATAGTAAAGTGTGTTAGTTTCTGCTGTATAACAAAGCGAATCAGCCAATTTTGTGGCCCAATATGCTTTGGAAGCACTGGGTTAAACAAATTTAAACTGAATTATTTTATTTAAGCAGATAAGCCCTTTTAGCATATTTTGGAACTATGACTCCTCAGGACACATTTTGGGAAATGATCCTATAAGTTATGATAGAAAGGATTGACTTTATCTGTCAATAAATTTACCATTACTTAGCCTGTTCTTTTCTTCAGTTATTTAATTAAGTTACAAATAAGGCAGGCCAATTGCTAATGTTGTTTAATTAAACTAAATGATTTTTTATATTAAAGCTCCCATTAGAGATGTATTATAGCACATTTATTTATTGTTTATTTACCTATCCATCCGATTTTGTTCAACAAAAATATTACTGAGCACTTACTCTGTACCAGACACTGTACTAGGCTCTGATATTACACAATCCCTGAATTAAGAGAGTTTTTTGTCTAGTGTGTAAGATGATGAGTGAATATTCCACTAAGAGAAAAATAATTTCTGAAGTATTATAATTAAGAAAATGTGAGCGCATGTGGGGAGTGAAGGAGAATGCATGGTCCAGGAAAGCTTTCAGACTTGAGTCTCAAGGATGCAGAGTAGTTTTCCGTTAGAATGGACATGTGATAACTGTGTGATATAAAACTGTGTTAGTCCACTATGGCTCTACAGATAATTAAAATATTGAAATAGTATTGATTGGTAAATAGCCATTCCCACTAGGCCCAGAGTACCTGCACTGCCTTCCTGACTCCTGAACTGCCGCATCTCTTTCAGGACCCCCTCGATTGTCCTGTAATACAACAAATGGCTAATTGCTGGCATAGCTGGGCACCTTCTGGATACTTCTGTGTTCAACATTCACAATTCAGTTTCTAGTCCCTACCAGCTGTTACTCAGTATCACCCCAGACCTTCTGGTTTATGACAAATTCAAAGTGACCAGCAAGTAGCAAAAATTATTACTCTCTATTACTATTGGATACCTTTTAAAATGTATTGTTCAATTAAAAGAATAGCACACATCTGTGTAAATTAAATGTAGGGACGATATAAATATTCTACATACTGTATAAAAGCTGGAAAACAGATTCTGAATTGTTTTATGGTTTTATAATTTACACCTCTCAAAAAACAGTGACTGTATCTTTTTATCTCTGCATCCCAGAGTACCATATTATAGATGCCCAGTATATGCTGAAAGAATGATTGACTGTTGTACACCCAGATGTATGTGTCACAAATAACAAAATATTTGCATATGCATTATTTTATGTAATCCTCACAGTATCTATCTATTGCATTATCTCTGTTTTATCAAACAAGAAACAAAGACTCTAGGACAAGTTTGCAGACATGCCTTGCGCAAGGACACCCAGACAAGGTGGCAGTGGGAGCTGTGCATCTCTGGCTAAGCCCTTTGCCAATGCTGCATCACCCAGGGAAAGGGGCTTATTTGTCTGATTCATTCCAACACCCTATTTGAGCTAGCTGCAGCCCTGTCAAAATAGTGTTAACCCCAATGTCATACTAGGAATTAGCAGAACCAGGTCTTAACCCTTAGAGCTTTCTGCTTCTAAGGCCTGTGCTTATTCTGCTATGAACTCCAGTCTTAGTTATACTCAAATTTGCAAATTCACAGAATGGATTTTTTACTTTTAGAAAAGGCTAAAATTCATTGAGAATCAAATTTGGTGAATAAAGTAAATGAATTTGTGAAAATAGACTGTCCTTGACTATAAGTGCCATGTTCATAAAACAATGTCAGTTAATAAATTAGTTAACATACGTAAAGCACTTTGAATAGTATCTGACAGAGAGTAAGCATTATATAAAATATTAGCTATTATTACTAGTAGCAGCAGTAGCAGGAGAAGCATCATCATCTTTATTGTTTGACAAAAAATGACTTAGAAGGCAATTTCAAGTATATTATGAGTTATAGGAATATTATGTGAAATAAAAATAGCCCAACCTTTCATGGTAATTAGTTGGAGGCTCATTTCATTACATAATATAAGTGGTTGATTGTTAATTTAAAAAAATCCATTAATACAGATTTCAATACAGTAGATATTATAATGAAATTTACTCAGAGTAAAAATATATCAGATATTTAGCAGTCAAACATCTTACGAATTAAACATGTTAAATATCAGCAGAGTATATTCCTTGTTACTATATGTGTATGGGGTGAAACAGACAAAATAGTCTGCTGTTACAGGCTTATTTATCCTTTTATTAGATCAGGTACTACTCATTGTTATTAGAAAATCCAAGAAGAAATCTGTAGCTATAAAACAGCTTAAGGTGAAAGAAGTATAATAACCCTTATTAGGAAAGGCAATGAGTTCATAATACCCAGTATACTTTTGTTGGAAAAGGTCAAATTAAAACATTATACTATTGATCTAACAAGGAAACAACCATTTTGCATTGTTATATGCTTTCTTCCCACAAAAAAATACAAGTACTGTTTAGAGTTTCTATAACTAATATGAGCCTCCTGACTTTGCAGTCATGTACTTCTGTCAAACCTCCAAGCAAATACTTGTTTTTCTAGCTTATCAGTATAACAGAAAGCCAGTAAACTCTTTTCTGAAGCAGATGTTTAAATAAGAAATGACAATAAAAACTATGATTAGAAAAGTACGGAGAGGTAGAAATTCCCAGGAATATATTTTCCTTCACACAAGTATTGTTCTGGAAAGAGCACTAGACTAGAAGTTGGTAAATCTGGGTACAGACCCATCTCTGTGAACTTGAATGGATTCCTTAACATCTCAGGACCCTGAGGCCATTAGATAATGGAACAATAAACTTCTTTCTAGTTCTAAAATTTTTGGCTTAATTTATTGTTCCCAATGCCAGTAACTCATAAAAGTTGCTACAATGATAGCTTAGCTCCACAGTGTTATGTATACATACACACACACACACACACACACACACACACATATATACATATATATATATATATATATATATACAATTTTACATTTTCTTGTAGCCACATAAAAATGTAAAACAGACAAAGTTAATTTTAATTATTTTTAACTAATATGTCCAAAATGTTAACATTTCAACATTTAATCAACATAAAAATGATAATTGAAAAACAGAATGCAAAATATGTCATTAAGTCTCTGAAATCTAAATGCATATTTTACACTCACAGCACAACTCATTCTGATTGTTAAGTTTTCATTGGGAAGAGTTGATTTTTTTATAGACCAGAAGAAACATTTACTTATACTTAAAATAATAAATACTTTGTTAGCAATTATGATTTACTTAGGCTTCAATATAATTCTTATTGTCTGAATTAAATATTCAGATAAACACATTTTAATGTTACATTAGTGTATGCTTCCAATACTTTGCCTACAATACTGTATCTTACACAATGCAGCAGTTAATATGTAGTCTACCTATACAATAAAGTTGCATTTAATGGATAAAATATTTTGTGCTGCCTATTTCTAAATGTAAATTAAAATTAATTACAATGAAATACAAGTGAAAATTCAGTTCTTCAGTCTCACTAGCTACATTTCAAATGCTCAAAAGCCACAGGTGGCTAGTGGCTGCCATATTGGACTGTTCAGCCTCCACAGTCTTCTTTTGGCAGCTGTTAGTGTTCTGCAATTATAAAAGATGTAGGAAATCTGTTCCAAAATCACAGTAAATAAAATGAGAGACCACGATATAGTGTCATTTTTATCATTTTTCCTCAACTTTTTGTTGTTATTATCCACCAAGATCTGCCTTATCTCGGAACTTTAGAGTCCATAATTAATTTTTAAAATTATGATTTCTCTCTCCACCATATGAACTTTTAAATAAATCCATAAAATAAAAGCATTTAACAAAATTCCATCTTTCCCTATTTAGTACTTTTAGAAGCATTAATTTATTTGAAAACCAGTTTCTTTTCCTCTTTTTTCTATCTTTTTTTTTTTTCGGTGCCCTTTAATGTATGTTCACTCTGTCAGACATGCAGCACAGATTTGTCTTTTCCTACCACAAAGATATTAACCTCATATTTAAGAAATGGAATGAATATTTCTGATTCATTATGTTCTGATTCTGTACCATGGGCCTGATTTCATACATTCTGTTTGTTTCATTTTCCCTATAAAGATATTCATTGTTTCAGAAAGTGTGGTAACTGTATATAAAAAGCAAAGTGTCACAAATGCATGTTAAGTTTTAAGAAGAGCCTCAAATTTCTTCTAGTTTTCATGGACAAAAGCTAATATATACGGACAAAAGCTAATAAATAATTTCAGTTTTATAGAAGAAAGACACCCTCAACATACATCTCCTCCAGGATGAAAACCTAGTTAGGTCCTGTTGTCACATTAAACCAGTGAAATAGGTCGCTAGAGCTGCTGTAACAAGTTACCACAGACTAATTGGCTTAAACAACAGAAATGTATTTCTCACCATTCTAGAGGCTGTAAACCCAAGATTAAGGTGTCAGTAGGTTTGATTTCTTCTGAGGCCATTCTCTTGGCTTGCAGATGGTCACCTCTTGCTGTGTCCTCACATGGCCTTTTATCTGTGCACGCCCATGCCTTGTGTCTGTTTCTGTATGTCAAGATTTCCTCTTCTTATAAGAATATCAGTCATATTGGATTAAGGCCCACCCTAAAGAACTCATTTTAACTTAACCACCTCTTTAAATAACATCTCTAAATACAGTAACATTTTGAGGCACTGGGGTTTAGAACTTCAACACATGAATTTTAAAGGAATATAATTTCGCCCATAAAACTAGAAACACAGTTTCAATTCTATAATTAGAAAACCAAGCCCCAGATATTACTCAAAACAGTAAGTGTGATTGAATGCCAATTTTTTTTTCCCTGTTTCCCATCCCAGGCTTGCTAGCTAGGTACCAGTGTAAAGAAAGGGAAATGTTGAGATTGGCTGTTCTGGTCTCTCCACCTTGCATTTTCCTTCTTCCAAACTCCTTCCTTGCTGCTGTTTTAGGTTTTTCTGAGATCAAACAGAAGTAGACTGGGGAAGAGGTAAAGGGACTGGCCTGGACCTAAGTCCTAAGCAGGCTACAGCCTCTCTCATCCTAATATTCAGGCTGACTCTGTCATGGGCAGTCGTGGGGCCTTTTCAGTGATTTAAGGGGGCCTCTCTCTTCTGAAATTCCTTATCCCTGGGAGATTCATCAGTATTCTAAAGGGATACTTGCCCAGCTTGGTCCCCAGCCATTGGATACCCTCAGTCTTCTTGTGCTAAGGTATTTATGACCCCTCATGTGGCCTAATTGGACAGGTCCCCAGATGATGCCATTTTGAATCTCTGTAATCCTTGGTGAAACAGGAAACATTCTTGCTCTGAGAAACACAAAAAGATCAGGCTTATCTCAACACAGAAGCTTTCTCTTCTCTTTTACCCTCTAAGATTTCCTCAACAGATGTCAATTTTAGCTTATTAATGTGTGAATTTGACTTTAGCTTTCTCAGACATGAACAGACACCAGTCTTTTCTGTGTGCCAACTGCATGAAACAAATTTCATAACTGAGTGATCCCACTGAGGCCCTACTCACTAGACCAGCACTAGAAGGTACTTCTTTAGAAAGGCTCTAATCTAAATGGGCTCTTTTAAAGGAAACAATTTCACCAATTTCTTTCTCTCCTGTCTCCCTTTTACATCCTTGCTGGGTCTGAAGAGTACATGAGTCACAAAACAGATAATCCTACAATTCCTTTGAAAATGATTCATATAAGAAGCTAAATCTATCACACATTCACTTAACTATCTTAATATCTACTAAATCGATGCCTTCATTGAAACTGAATCAGGAAGAGCCCCATTCTAACCTCCAAGTACACACTCCACACACACATACACATACATATATATGGAAATGTTTACACACTTGCTGAAATCAACCTTTTACCTTGTCAGACTATTTAATAACCAATGGAAACTATATTTATCTTTTTCAATACTTTGTATTACTGATCTAAAGCAAATAGACTGCCAGATATTTCTTCAGCAAAGATGGGTTTATTTGAGATCAGCAGAGAATTGCAGTTAAGGTTAGGGGTCTGCAGTCTTGGAGAACCGTATGCAAGTCCCTACATGGCAAGGGAAGACCTCTTTTATAGGGGGGAAAAGAAGTTGGAGGAGATACAGTAAACAAAGAGTCCATCCATGGCTTTTCATTGGCTGAGTCCTTGCCAGAAAAGAAGAGGAATCTTTCTTCTTCCTGCTGGGCTCTGCTATCTTTGCAGGGCATGAGAGCGCCCTCTTCTTGTCTCCCAACTGTTTCATTTTAAAATTTTTTAAATTTTTGGCCACACCTCCGGCTTGTGGGATTTTAGTTCCCCAATCAGGGATCGGATCCGGGCCCTCAGCAGTGAAGACACGGAGTCCTAACCACTGGGGAATTCCCCCAACCCCTTTAATTGGAGTTTCTGTTTATTAATTTTTTTACAGTATACTATTTTTACATATGATTTGCATCTTCTTTTAGTTGTAAAAATTTTCTCTCCAAATAATCTATTTCTCACGCTGCAATTGAACTCCTATGGTTTGTGTAGCTCATAAATTAAACATGAAAAGCCAACAAGAAATAGATAATGCAAAATCAGCCAGTAGTTGGGAACTTCTGGAGTCTAGGATGAATCTGAGGTAAATAGAAAGCTACGCACATAAAATTTCTTTGTTTGTTTTCAATAAGAGAAATTTGGAGAGGCACTGATATTAAGCTGAATATCTAAAGTTATGTATTGGAATCCCAGTTATGTCACTGTATAATGGTATATTATACAGTGTATAATGTATGTTAACTGTAGAAAATTTGCTGAATATGTTTGAGTCTTAATATGCTCATAAACTGAAGGAGATGGATTATATAATCATCATTCTTTTTTGGCTAAGTATTAAAAAATCTTGAATGATTTCATTTCTCTTTTAAATGGTAACTCAGTGAATTATTTGCAGATGACAAAACATTTGAGGGCATGTTTATATTTTAGGTTTTTTTTACAAAATTTGTGTATATGGTTATGAGAATAAATGTTAAGAGGGGCTGTTTTGCAGCTCTGACTCTAAAAAAGAATTAATCAAATGAACTTGATTTCTATATGGTCTTAATTTAAGTTACATAGTCCATGTTTTATGAATATGACAGTATATAGCATATATCTGTCCTGACATGATTGTATTCATTTATACATTTACTTTTAATAAGTCCCAGGGCATCTAAACCATGGTTATGTAGCCATAGTTATTTGTTGACTGTGTGACATGGCAATTGAAGACCAGACTGAGGAAACTGATGACTTGTCCTTTTTTTTTCCTGGTTCACAGTGACTCAGTAGTACTTGCTGAGGGGTTTATTTTGCCATCTCTTTCTCTCAATCTCTGTTGATTGATAGATAGATAGACAGTCACTGGATGCAAGTTAAATTACTCATCCATGGAAGTTTAAGCAGGGCACCAAATTTATCTAACGTTATCAAAATGTGTTTGACATTTTTTTTATTAAATTACTTAAATCTTTAAGAAATTATTCACTAAATGTTGCCAACCATGAATAAATACTTTAATAAGCAAATTAAAAATGTAGCCTCTGATTCGTTTACTTCCTTTCCCTAAAATTCTGCATAAGAATTGCCAAAATAATTAAAGTTCTTTCTTGGTACACAGATTTTAATTTTTAACTTTCTCCATTGAGTTATAGTATTGATTCCACAGCTATTAAATTACCTTGGAAAAAAAGACACTAACTAAATCTAGTGCTAAATATTCTGAAATAGAATGATCTTTCCACATCTACTGACTAGAGGTAAAGGAAATGAGGTCAAGGTCCTTTTTTATGACAAAGTTATTTTGAAAATAAAAGACCCAATATTTTAAGTCTTCCTGTATATTAACATTGTTTAGTAACTCTTCTATTTTCTCTCATGTTTTCTCTTTGGATGTTGAATGCTTTTTAGTATACCTTTGTATATAGATGACCCTGTGATACTCTTATCTTCCTGTGAGAATTCTTTCTATATAATTTATGATGTATTTTCATGCTACATTTCTTTGCTTCTTTTGCTACAGGACTTACTTAATAGCTCTGCATAATGCATTCCCATTTAATTAAATGATAAGTAGGGCTGTAGACCAAAATCAATCTGAATCTGAATGGGACCAATTTGTTTCATACCCTATGAGAGAATTTCATTCTTTAGTGTTTTGTTGGTACCTAGAGACTAACACATTTTAAAGTCGTACAAGTTCTATTATTTTAATTTAATAGAAAACTTTACAAAAATGCCTGTACCTGAGGGCCTCTTTAATCAAGATGATGTCAACAAAACCAAAAAGAAAAAAAAAAGTGATATCCCTTTCAAAATAAATTATATTGTTACAGTGTATTTCTGTCATTAGTCTTTACTACTTTTGCAGGGGAATAGAGTGGGGATAGCTTAAATGTATCAGTAGGAAAATAAATGTTTCATATCTTCGGAGGCCAGTGTCTTCAAATAAGTGATAGAGATATGTTGTCAAGTCTGTACACACACACACACACACACACACACACACACACACAAGGATTTGATTGATACATTGTTGAAATATACAGTTTCTTATATGAGGTAATTTGAAGACAATAGGAATACTGGTTTCTATAGCATAGTAGTAAATAATATTTCTGGAATCAGAATGTCTGGAGTTAAATCTTGGTTTTTCCATTTGTTCCAAAAATGTGCTTTTTCTTCATTTTCTCTTCTAAAAATATCTCACTAAATAATTCAGATTCCTGAGTTTGTTCTTTCCTCCCCTTACCTCAAAACCTCTGTTCTATATTCTATTTTTTCAGAGCCTATTTTGGTTTTTGTTAAACCATAAACCATTACCGATATTAAAATTATTATAGTAGTTTTTTTCCATTTCTGTATAACATTAATATTATCCATGTTTTAGGTTAGGTAACTGATGAAAACAATTAATAAAAATACTGCAGAAGAAAATACTAACAAGGAAAGTGTTTGCTAGAATACCATATGCTACTCTGATTTTATAAGGTGTGAAACATTAAAAAAATTGGTAACTTCAACACAAGTTAATTTCTATATTATGTTATTAAATATGAATATGTTCTCAATTCCCACTATCTCTCACACTTACCATGATTTATAACCTCATGTAATTATTTAGACATTTTTTACAAACTGGAAGTCTATGTAAAGATTGAAGTCAATTGTGGTAGATGTCAGAGGAATAATGACATGTTCCCTAGTAAGACAAGTTGACAGGAAAATCCATATCTCTTTATAATAAATGTCAGGAAACATGAGAAGGATGTGTAGCATGTGATAAAAGGTATAACCTAGTCAAATTAAATCTTTTTTTCAGACCTTTAGCCCAACCTGATTAATGAGCGAATTGAGTCTTCCTTTAACTCCGTAAATTCTGACCTCCAGCTTTCTCATCAACACAGCCAAGTTAAATTCAATACGATAGTTGAGTAATATAGACATTTAGATCCAAGTGATTATTTCAATTTTCTTTTCAATTAAAGCTGATTGCCTCATTAAAGAAGGTTCATAGCTCTGATTCCACATTTGTTTCTCCATGAGTGAGCTTTTTTTTTTTGTTTTTACAGAGACAGTTAAAAAAACTACAGTTTAACACAAGTGAAAAAAATAATACATATCAGAAAAAAATACAAAAGAATTTAAATATAATTTGTGAATGGTGAATTTTTTTATGATAAATGGTTCTAACTGCAAACTCTAGAAAAAGGAGGTCTAGGTTCAAATCCTGTTTTTACCTTTTAGCTGCTCTAGGACCCTCATAAACTTAGTCTCTTCAACTGTAAAATAGAGATGTTAATACAGTGTATCTCAAAAGAGTTGTCCTTTTGAATGAAATTATATACAAGGAAATTAACACATTTCCTCACATACTAAGAATTTTAAAAGTCAGCTCGTAGTTTTATTATAAATTTCTTCCCAGTAGAATATACTTAAATGGACCACTTGAGATATTTTGTCTCATGTTATTTGTAGGTTCCTCTCTCATTAAGTTCCTTAAGAGACACGTTAAATTCACTCCCACATAGTCTCAACTGTGACCTGCCCATGGCAGTCATTTATCCATCCATTCATTCATTTATTCAACAAACATTTATTGAGGATGTTCTGTGTCCTTTGCTAGGGGACAGGATGATGAAAGAGAGGTGCAAAATCCTTGCCTTCATGACTGTTATAGTTGAGGAAACAGTTAAATAAAATTATATATATGTTAAACAAACAGACCAAAAAAAAAAAGAATAAAGAAGGAAAGGAATTGTAAGTGCAAACATCTGTTATAAATGAAAAACATGGAGGGGGCTGGAATAGAGAATAAGATAGGGATTGTAGGACCTAGGTCAAGTAGATACCCAGGGAACATAGCTCCCTGATTAAGTAATGAAAAAGCAAGAAGCTTAGTAAAAGAAGAATGGAGTGGGGCAGTCCCAGAGCAGTGGGACTGAGGAGAACAGGCCAGTCAGAATAAACAAAGGCCCTGTGGAAGAAAAAGCTTAACATGTTTGAAGGATCTAAAAAATACCCATGTGCTGAAACATAGCAGAATTAAGAATTAAGTGACCTGAAGTAATGTTGTAGAATCATGTCCTCAGGCAATGATAAAATATATAGCAGAATGTTAAGCAAGAGAGAGTTGGCAATATGATTTAACTTTGAGTTTTTTTCACATATGTGTGGAAAATATACTATATAGGGGCAAAAATGATAGTGGGAAAACGGGTTGGTGAGAGAAAACAACTGCCCGAATTAGGATAAGAAGGTAAAAATGAAGGCAGATTTGATATAAATTTGAGTTGACATGGACAGGACTTACTGATTAATTGGATGTTGATACAAGGGAAAAGAAGAAATTATGAATGATTTCTAAAATTTCCTTGGTAAGATATAAAAGACTCTAAGGAGAAAATATTTTACAGTGAAAAGAAAGAAAAAGCACTCTTTGAGGCCTTTTATATTTTAGTTCATCAAATATATTTTGTGTATATTTGTGTCATCACAGAAAAGACCATATAGGTATGTTAAGAAGGAAGATGAGTATCTATATATGGAGTTCATAAGGAGTTCTAAGTTTCATTTGGGATTCATACCCTAAAGAGAGCATTTAAAACCATGGGATTTGTTGAGTTCCCCCAAAGACACAAAAGTGCAAAGTCAGAGAAATGACAACCCAGGACTGAGCCCTGAGAAACTCACTATTTAAATTTTATGTAGAGGAGCAGGAACCAACAAGATATTGAAAAGAATCTACCAAGTATCTGTAAAGTAGATGGAAAACTAGAAGACAGTGGTTTTGTAGAAGTCCAGACAACAGAATGTTCCATGAAAAATGGAGTGGTCAAGCATGACATGCTCTAAAAGCTTTTGTGCTCTTCTTTACGTTAAATCCTTAGAAGAATATTTGGATATTCATTATATTCTATTCTTCTCATCTCATTCTCTCCTGGACCACTTCCAATCACTGTCTATCCCTATAATGAACAGAGGTCACTATTTCTCAATTTTTGTATTATTTAACTTATTAACAGAATTAGACACAATTAATTCTCCCCTCCTCATTGAAACACATTCTGCCTCTAGAATGCTACTCTTTTCCTACTCCCCCAACTCACTGCTGAAACCTCAGTCTCACTTACTGGTTTCCCCTCAGACTTCTGATCCGCATTCAGGCTTTTGCCTGAAGTTCTTTGGTTATCTCATTCAATCCTGTGGCTCTAAATACTCTATGCTGATGACTACCAGAGTTATATCTCCAACTCAGATCTTCTTCCCTGAATTCCAGCTTCGCATGTACAAATGCCGTACAACATCTCCACTTGGATTTCTAATATGCTTCTCAAACTTAACATCTCCATAACTGAATGGATATTTTCTTGAAAAGTCTGCTTCTTCCAGTCTTTCTGTCATTAAGCAAATGACAATTCTTCTTTTCCAGTCATCAGGATAAATCTTTGAAATCATCATTGACTCATTTTTTTTCTCACATTTCATGTCAGCCAGTCAAAATCAGCTCTAACTTCAAAATATCCATAATGTTTGTAACTACTTCCTTCCACCTCCACTGCAACCACCCAATTTCTAGCCACCATCTCCTCGTGCCTCAGTCATTGCAACTTCTACCTAAAAGGTCTTCCTGCTTCCATCCTTGGCCTTCTATAGTCTATTTGAAATAAAGCAGCCAAAATAGTATTTTGAAAATTTGCTCAGCTAAGGCCCTGTAATGATTCAATCTCAACTGTTGTAAAATTGTGTCTAATTTACTTATATGACTTAGCCTTTTTACCTTGCTGACCTCACTCCTTCCTTCCCCACTCTTTCTTTTGTCATAGCAGCATTCTTGCTGGTTCTCCAAGTGTCGTAAGTGCACCTGTCTTAGGGCCTTTGCATTTGCTGTTCTCTCTGTCTGGAAGGTTCTTCCCTTAGTAATTTGTGTGGCTCAATCTTTGATATATTTCACATTTTCACTTAAATCTCATTTTCTCTGTGGGGTCTTCTGTACCACCCTATTTAAAATTACATCTCTTTTCCTGGCATTCAGATCCCTGCCCCCTGCCTTGTATTATTTTTCTTTATAGTGCTATTCATCATCTGAATATAAGCTTCCTAAAGATAGGGATATTTGGCTATTTTCTGCACTGCTATATGCTGAATCACTAGACAAGTTCTTGACATATAGTAGGTGTGCAGTAAATAGAATAGAATTGGTAACATAGAGGTAATTTCTCTGGTAAAATTTGAGTAGTACCCTAAATGAACTTGTTTGAGGTATAAATATGAAGTGAAGATATAAAAACAGATTTTGTAGACAGTGCTTTCAAGAAATCCAGCTAAGAAGGAACAGAGAAATGTGAAGGTGGTTAGAAGTGTCAGGATAAGGTTTTACTTTATTTTCTATTTTTTAACATTGGAGATTGAGAGTATTTTTCTATAATTATGTAAATGACCATATAGAATAAGAAATTAATAATGCGAGGGATCAAAGAATGTAACCAAAGACCAAAGTTCTAGATGTGTCATAGGATGTGATCCAGAGAACAAATGGGTAGATTTTTTGTTTGCTTGTTTGTTTGTCTTTCTTTGATAAGAAGAAGGATATTTCTTCCAGGATAGAAGGAAGAGGGGGATAAATATTTACTGAATAAATGTCATTAAAAATGCTTCTTTATTTAAATTATTCTCAAGGAATGATAGCTAACTCAAGGCTATTTTTCAATTTGGAAAGAGTCACACATTTCAACATTCTAAAAAATTTTAGATTTTTAATGATTTTAATTTATAAAATCATTTATAAGAATGGAAGAAAAGATAAACGCACATAGTCTGATGTTCACCAATGTGGCATCTCCCAAAATAAAAGCAGTAGGTGAGACAATTAGGAAAGAAATCCTAAATAAAGTGGAACAGAGACAAAATTTGTATCTGAGTCTCTTTATTCCAAATCCCATGTTCTTTCTAATACAATTCACTATGTATTTCACTTTAATTGTTTGTGTGTGAATGTTATAATGTTTAGTTAAGTACTTCTGTACAAATTTTCAAGAAATGACATTATACAAGAAGTTTTAAAAAGAAGGAGTACAAGATTTGGGAAATACATTTTATCTCCTGTATTATTAGTTCTACCATTTTCTGACAACCAAAATGGTAGAAGCGATTCCGTATAGGCATCAAACAATTAAACTTGTAAAGCATCTTCAATGAATTAGTATTTTAGCCTCTGATAATGTCAACTAATATAAAATCAAAGAAAAGTGCAGATATGATATCCCTTTGACCATTAAATTGCCATTTCTATATTTTGGAGTTCTGATATAATTATTCTGCAGACTTTAAATTCCATAGCCAATAACTACCTGCCACAGGATTATTAGCTATTATTCAGACATTCATACAACAAAAATTCATACTATATCTCATAGAGACAGTTGCATGACAAAAACAGGTATTCATCAGTACATAAATGATTAATGCACATTACAACTTTGATTGAGTGAAATGACCAATTACTTTAAAATGTGGGTGAAACAGATGTTCCGGGATAAATACTTTAGAAATTGAGTTTTTAGTTAATAAAAATGTTTTAAATGTGTAACGTTTATTGAAAAGCTGGAATCTATCTTAGAATAGAATAAAAGAATTCTGTGCCTTTCCATCACTACCTTTAAATAAGTTCTATCAACTTTTTCTTTTCATCATTACCACTGGACATTGCTTCTGCGCTGGGCACTATGTCAAACATTTTATTCCATATATTTCATTGCATCCTTGCAACATATGCTGTACTGGTTTTCTTTTCTCCATTTTACAAACTAGGAATTATAAGATTCATAATTACTAATCAATTTCATGAAGTTTTCTTAGCTGTTGGGGTAGGGATTCATAGCCAGATCTGTCTGACATCACAGCATATGCTCTAACCTGGTACAGTGCCACTATAAAAGAGGAACAAAGTGCTGTATGGCTTCCATCAGAAACCACCACTGTTATATATTACACTATCATCACTGTCTTGATTGGCTTCTTTCAGTATCCAGAAATATGGTTCCATTGACACTTAAAATTTAACAGAATACATTTATCTTTTTGAGTCAAGAGTTCATCTCTAGCCCAAAGTTCATCTAATTTTTTTAAGGCTGCTAAGATATAGAGTATGTGTACACAGTTACACAGATTCCTTCATGACTGTCCATCCTCTGTCTAAAACTATGTGATATTTTTCACCCATCTACTTGAAACAAACCTATCTAGCTTTTCTTCTCAAAACCCTGTTTAAAATATCTAAGTGACAGTTATATCAAAAAACTACTTAGTTAATCATTCTCAGTGTGTCTCCCATTAAGTGGTTTGCTATACATGTATGTTTTCTAGTAAATTTGAGGTAAAGTTTGGTATTTCCTTGTCTGTGCATACATATATCTCTCCCAGAACCACTGAATCAGTGCACACCTTCAAAATCTTCTTTCTCCTCATGGACTTCATTAAATTAGATCCTGAACCTCATAAGGTGGAAGTGCAGCCTAAACTGTCTTGTCTCACAAAGAGACAAAATGTTATTTTTAATCATATCTTTCTGAGATTAGTAAGAACAGCTGCAAATATACCCTTCAAATCAGATAAAAAAAAAATTTATGGAACAATTAAAATTACATTTTACAGCTCAAATTATCTGAATAGAATTTCAGTATTAGAAATGATAAGGATGTGAAAATGACAAACAAGGCTTCTCCTTTTCATTTGACTGTTTCTGCTTCCATTCCCATGATATCATAAAAGGTTATATGAATTAGACTAAGTCATGGTTATATGGGCTACTTTGGTTATTTATTTAAGGTATCTTAATTACTTAGAATTTAAATACTTAAACTCCTCAGTTACTTAAAATTTCTTAATGCAAATTATAATTAAATATTCATCACACCTCCAAATGAGACTTAGAAATCAGAGATAAAAGCTAAAAGATGTGACAAGTTAAAATCCTTCAACCAAGTTTCTCTTACTAGAACTATGGTTTCTGGGTGGCCAAAGAGTAACAAATGACTGCTTCAAACTGCTTAATATCTTTCATGCTACCCTTTATAGATTTCTCCTTTACCAACTCCTCTCATATTATTTGCACCAAAACTGAACTAGCTGTCAGTTTCTTCATTTTTTCATACTTCTTCATCCTTGCATACACTTTTCTCTCAACCTCAGCTACCCCATCCCATCAGTTGCCTACATCTCTTAAATGCAGTTATCTTCATATTTTTTCTTATATAGAGATTCAGATATAATCTGTCTCCTTTCCCACCTTCCCTTGATTCTAGCTAATTTGTAGAAATTTTATATCTCCTTTAATGGAAAATACATGTCTTACTAACCTTCAGACAGAGAATAGTGCCCTGGAAATTATAAATATAGATATCTTTTATACAATAAGTGCATGTAAAAATTTTTTATTTATTAATTTTTTGTAGAATATTTTAAGCCAGTTATATTTTATATATTTCCAGACTTTTACAAATGTATTTTTTCCAAATATAAAAATAAAAGACATTGTTACCACTGGTGATGTCTAATTCTATTATTTTTGATTGGCAAGGCTACTATTATTCCCCATTTGGGAATGCTGTGAGTTGCTTTTATTAAGTTTTCTAATTTCTAAATAAATATGCTTTATATGCATAGGTGTATTGGTTCTACACTTATCAGTAGTATAATGTGAAGAAGGGATGGACATGAAGATGTAGGGTGTCAATGTAGTATTATAGAACAAAGAGCATTTATTGGAATTACAGTCAAGCCCATGAAATTCTTAGCCCTTGAAATCTCAATTTTATCATTTATAAAACAAAAATAATAATTTCTAACATGTAATATTATTGTGATAATTATAGCCCATGGTATTTTTTAAAGCATCTATCACAGTACCTGGCCATTTTAGACATAATGGGGACTTACATGCTAATTTAACTAATTTCCTATATGATTATTTTTCATGAAAAAGATTGACAAAATAATATTGTATTTTTTTCTTTATTGTATTTATTTATTTTCTTCATTGGAGTAATAATAATGAAGTATATGCTTGTGGTCTTTTCCAGTTTTCAGTTGCCTTTTGCATCCAGCTATCCTTTACAACTCTGTTTCTGCTAGTAGCTGGAAGTATACATACTCATTGAGTTGGACATATCAGATGAAAATATAGGACATTACTTCACATACGTGGACTGTGCTTTTAAAATTCCTTGATAGTTTTAACCAGCACAATCACACATTTATACTTGATATTTACAATAAATTAGGTAAATGTTATCTAATTTAAAATTCATTTAAATTTTAATTATCCCATGATCATTGGTTTGCCTGATGAGTCAACCCATTGTCCCCAGTCATCAAAAATATTATCTCTATCCTTTATATCTGCACTAGCCTTCTCTTTGGTCTGTCCTCTGACTCTATTGCCTCTCTATAATCTATTATCTATACAAAACTAGAGTGATTTTTTAAAAAATACAAACCATGTCAAACTCAAAACCTCACCATGGCTTCCTAGCACATTTATTTAAAAACTTCATTGATACAGCTGACTGTTTGGCTCTACATGTTCACCCCTTGCCTGTATCACCAAACTCATCCCTACGTGTCTCCTCCCTGCCTGTGACTCAGCAACACTGGCTTTCTGGAATTCTTATACCCCAGCCTTCATGTGGTTGACTCCTTCCTGTCCTTTAGGTCATAATATAAATATCCTCGTCTCAAAGAGGCTTTCATTGACAGGTACCAGGCACTCTCTGTTATGCCACTTTTAAAATTTTCTTCAGTTCACTATTGGACATTTCCTTTCTTTGTTAATTTATTGCTTTATTGTATCTCTTCCCCTTTAAAAATGTAAGTTCCTTGAAAGGAAGATGGGGTGTGATTTTTCCCTTTATATCCTCAGCATAATAATGCCTAGCACACGGTAACACTCAATAGATATTTGTTAAATGAACCAACAAAGAAATGCATTCTTTTTGTTAGATATATTAGCCCATTTTCTTAATTCAAGAATTACCACATCTCATGTCATTCTGTAGAATGCCATAATCTCATTTTCTTTTCATGTCCTATTTAGCCTTGGCATCCTTCTCATTCCTTAAAACTTCAAAGATGAAATTTTTCTAAATATCTTGGATACACTTTCCCAGCATATATGATAGGCTGTAAGGGTCATGAAAGAGCATTATTCACAGTCACATTTGTTCCAGTTACGCTGGTGTCTCCCTGCTGCTCACAGCATCTGTTTCTTTCAGGGACTGTGCTACTCAGCTTTTAGCATTACCATCACTTTGTTATTTATTTGGAACGTTGGTTTCAATTAGCCATTTGGATATATTTTGAACCTCAGTACTCATTATACTTCCTGTATCATCCCAGGCAGTTCCTCATTCTGCATGGATCTGCTCTTGGCTCTTAATATGGACTCTCTGGTCTGATGTATTTACATTTTCAACCTTTGCAAATATGAAGTCTGGTGCAGAAGCTCTGTAGTAGCTAGTTTCAGACTTTTTCATCTTTGGAGTGCTCTAGTGGGAAAAAAGCCAGGAAACCTACCTCATTTTCTTCCACATGCCACTTTGTCACATATTTCTTGTCATAGCAGCAAACTACTACCGTAATCAACTCCCGGTACACATGCACACATATACACATACATGAGCATGCACACACATGCACATTAATAGCAAAGTGATTTGTTTAAATTTAAATCAGCTCTTCCCTTATATTACTTACTTAGAATAAATTAGAAAATAAAACCCAAACTTCTTAAAATGGCACACAAGTCCCTCATTTCCTACTACTTAACATTTTCTCACTGCCCTCTTAGACATACCATCTTCTTTTCTGTCTTAGGTTCTTTGTATTTGCCATTTTCTCTGAGTGGAAAAGTGTTCCCTCAAGTCTTCCTGTGATAGGCTTTTTTTTTTTTTTTGGTACCATTCAGGAGTCAGCACAAAAATCTCCATTTTAGAGAGGATAAGTCAGTGTGATTTAGGCTACCCTCAACAACCTAGGCACTCTGCCTCCTATATTTGTGCCTTTATAGTGCTAACATTGCTGAAATCACCATATGTACTTTCTTGATATCTCTTCCCTTCCTTTGATCACTTTAGCAACCAGAGGAAGGCCTGGAATGCATTAAATGTCTAGTACAGTTGTAGGAGGAAAGAAAGAAAGAAAAACAGAAAGAGCAAAGAGAGAAAGGGAAGGAGGAAGGAGGTGAGGGAGAGGAGTGGGGGGAGAGAGAGACAGAGACAGAGAGAAACAGAGAGAGAGAGAGAGAGAGGATGGCAGATGAACAACATATTAAAATAAGTGTATTATTTAAATTCAGTTTTCTATACTCATAGGTTTGTAGAGCTGGAAAGAACCTTAAACATCTTGTATAGCCCAGTGATTCCTTTTTGAGATTCCCTGGAAGAATAATAATGGTCCATTATTTTAATTATTTCAAAAAGCTTATTTAAAATTTACCCATTACAGTGTATCACATGCTAACTAAAATACCAGTTTTCTTTGCTTAGCACTATAACTAACACAGTGATATATTGGTTACCTCATGGTGATTAGAAGTGCTGATTACCAGGTGACATGATTGGTTTTTTAAAATGAGCATCCATTTCTTACTGTGAAAGTGATTTAGTTTATTTGTAAGACAGAAGTTTTCCAAAAAATAGTTTCTTAGGGAAGTGTAATGAAAGGAGCATTTCACAGTGACAGATTTAGTAACTACTAATTCAGTCCAAACTTTTTTATGATAAATGAGGAAATTAAGGCAAATCACCCACAATTTTATTCCTAGTTTCAGCATAGCCAGTATTGAACCGAGAACTAATTGCAAAACAGTGTTCTGTCTCATCTGTGAAGTGGTGTTAAAAATGATTGTAAATAATCATATTTTTCAAAAAGCAAAAGTATAGATGTAGTCACATTATAAATAATCTTTAATTGCTATAGATCACTTCACTAGGCCAACTCAAGAAAATATACTGTATATAATTTGTATGTACTATTTTAGGATCACAAAATAATATTTTAAGTATCTCATTCTCTTCTATATTGCAAACCTCAGTTTATGTTATTGACTGACTGGCATACTATTTTTTAATTCTAATTTGTTTCAAGGCACACCATGTGAAATTTCATCTTAAATGAACTTTAGAAGTTATTCGTCTGAATATAAAAGTATTCTCTGTACCAGGAAAGCCAGAAACTGCACAGATTCAGTGACATTTTATAGCAGAAATCATCTTTCTGAAAGGAAAATACAATTTTTGAGAGCATATTTTGAATGTAATTACACATAAAGATACATTCGAGCTGACTTTTTGCAGATAGACTCTGTAGGTGACTGTATGACATGATGGGGGCTCTGAGAACCCCCAACATCTGCCCCAATTCTATGCAGCCTTCTAGCTAGTGACTGAAATTCTGTAACACAAATTTCATCCTCTAATGAAAGACTTTGTTTGACCTTGTTGTGAAATATATTTTTACTTCAACAAAGAATTCCACCTACTATTTTAAAAAACTGGATGAAGTAGGTCCTCATAGGTGTGGCACTGGAAAATAGAAAAATGACAACAAAGGGAAATGAATACAGACATATAAGACTTGTGGGTTAAAATGCAAATATTTTATAATTTTAAATTTTGTTTTAGAGATGACCCCACGGTTACCACATTTTGGAATTACTAGAAGTTTACTTTTTTAATCTTAAGAATGCTTTTTATGTTTTCCATCAGTGGAAAGAGAATCCATACTATCATAATAATACTTTCTTTCAAGAAACACATTTGGTTCTGAGAAGGGATGAGAGAAATGTGGTGCTGATTAGAGTGAGTAGAATCAAGGGACTGTTTCTGTTGGATTCATACAAAGTCCAGATATCACCTCATGCCTTGTACCGTATCTGCTGTACCATATTCTTACAATACGCCCTCTACCTATATTTTCATCTTAAATTCTAGTAGTTTTCTGCTTGCAGTCTCTTTTACCCATACTAATGACCATTAATTCCTAGAAGCTAACAAAATCTGTCTTGTCTCATGACCTTTATTCATAGAGCACACTCTGTCTGGACCATCTCTTTCCTTTGTCTTCACCTTGGAAATTCCTAGTCATGTTTCTGCTTTCAGTATAAAATATTTCCTCCAGAAAGCTTCTCTTTGTTAAGTCATCCCCAAGACCAAATTAGTGTTTCTATTATGTATTTCTATAAAATTCTGCATTTCACATATTGTGTCAATTAACCATAGCTTGTAAAAGCCACCCCAAGTCTTAGAGGCTTAAAACAACAATACTTTACTATTTCTCACAATTCTCTTGGTTTGCAGGATGTTTCTGGGCTCACATGTATAGCTGCATTAAGCTGCAGGGTTTACTGGACTGCAAGGTCCACTATGGCCTCACTCACTGAAGTGCCTCAATATTCTCAACTGGAGTACTTCAGTTCTCCTTCATGTGCCTCTCATTTTCCAGTAGGCCAGACATAGTTCCTTCTATGGTAGTCTCAGGGAAACATTCCAAGACAGCCAAGGTGGAAGCTATAAGGACTGTTGGAACTGAGACACAAGAATTACACAATATCACTTCTGATTTACTCTGTTGGTCATAGTAAGGCAGGAGGACTACTTAGATCCAAGGGCATAGGGAAATAGTTTGTACCTCTTGATGGAAAGAGTTGCAAAGAATGTGTGGCCACATTTAATATAACACACCAACATAGTGCAGTCATATTTTATTGTTTTTTCTTGTTTGTCTATTTTTTTTTTTACTTTTATTTTAATTAAAATTTACTTTTTTTAAAACATCTTTATTGGAGTATAATTGCTTTACATTGTTGTGTTACTTGCTGCTGTATAACAAAGTGAATCAGCTATACGTATACATATACCCCCATATACCCTCCGTCTTGTGTCTCCCTCCCACCCTCCCTATCCTACCCCTCTAGGTGGTCACAAAGCACCCAGATAATCTACCTGTGCTATGTGGCTGCTTCCCACTAGCTATCTATTTTACATTTGGTAGTATATATATGTCAGTGCCACTCTCACTTCGTCCCAGCTTACCCTTCCCCCTCCCCCTGTCCTCAAGTCCATTCTCTACGTCTGCATCTGCGTCTTTATTCCTGTCCTGCCCTTAGGTTCATCAGACCAATTTTTTTTGCAGATTCCATATATATGGGTTAGCATATGGTATTTGTTGTTTCTTTTTTTTTTTTTTTTAACATCTTTATTGGAGTATAATTGCTTCACAATGGTGTGCTAGTTTCTGGTCTATAACAAAGTGAATCAGCTATACATACACATATATCCCCATATCTCCTCCCTCTTGCATCTCCCTCCCACCCTCCCTATCCCACCCTCTAGGTGGTCACAAAGCACAGAGCTGATCTCCCTGTGCTATGCAGCTGCTTACGGTATTTGTTTTTCTCTTTCTGCCTTACTTCACTTTGTATGACAGACTTTTATGTTTACATTATCTCTCTCACTCATCATTGTATCCTAGCATTGAACAATGGCTAGCTAGCAATTTAATATAGATGTGTTCATTGAATAAAATTAGTGACCCTATTGCTATTATTTTAATTTTTATTCCTTAAATGTGAATTCAAATATATAAATTTTACTCTCAAAATGTAATATTGTCTCAAAGGAAAATACATATTACTTCATAGAAATATAGAGCACGAGAGACTGTGGAACATAGTTATAGAGAAATAAAGTGAAATTCCCAAGTTCTGACTGAATAGGAAGCAGTATATCACCAAGATTAAGAACACAAGCTATGGAATCTGACAGTCTGAATAAAAGTGCCAGATGTATCAAGTCTTTTATTTTTATTTCCCATTCTTTCATTTTATTAAGGTTTTAGCTCAAATGTCACTTTGTGTTTCACTACTAGCTATTATATTAATCTGTCCATTCTTCATCTCTTCCACTTGAATGTAATCTTTCTTAGGAAACGTACTGTCTGCACTACTCACTTCTGAATTATTCAGTGCCTGACGGACATAAAGTGGGCACTCAATATATTCTTGTTAGATGAATACCTGAATGAATGACTTGAGACAATAAACCCTTGAGTGAATACAGGAATGAATGCCCTTAATCAAGTTATTTATCCTGGACTATATTAATTTTAATTGTATCTGCTGCATATGATTTTTGAAGGTTAAATGGAAAATGTTTGTCATAGAACTTACATGAAGTAAGTGATCCGTAATTGTTAGAGGCTATGATTATTAGAACTTGGAATCAGTGAGGAATAGTTGCTTAGGACTAATTGATTCCTGGGTCTTTAGGGCAAAAGTCCTCATAGTAAAGTATCTACTCTCCATAAATAATAAAATTTATGTGAAGCTAAGAAAAACTATTTCTCCTATGAAATTTTCTGAAGATTAGAGAAGTCCTTGTAGGTAAAAGTTAGGAACCAGAAATTTACAGAAGCTTTTGTTCATGCAGAAAGGAAAAAAAAAAAGTGATCCAATTTAGTAACATGGTAAGAAGGGTTAGGGGTGGTAATACAAGTCTTGTAACTATTAAGCAGCAAATAATTTTCAAAGATAAGTGAAATTAGATTAATAAGAACTGTTATGAGAGGAAAAACTATAATAGTTAAAGGAGGAAATAGTAAGAACACAGAGGCATCATGTCAAGCTGGAATTGAATTATTAAAAAACAAGATAGGCTGTTGGGGTGTGTATATACTTTTGCTGTATTTGCAAGTGAAACAGGTATGAAATTTAATCTACGGACTTGCATGAGCAAGAAATGTCACTTTATTCTCCTAAATTCAGATAAATTTGAGAGACCTTATTGTCCCTGACAGGAGAATTCTATCCAGGTCATTGTGTGTGAGGGTAGAAAAAACATTGGCACCTTCTTCTTCCCTTGAGTTGGAGAAGAATCCAGGGGGCATTTGCAGTGCTTGGACAGTGGCACCCTGTCATCATTGTCCAAGCCTGAATTTCCCATGAAATCAGGTGATCCTGTGCTTCCCATGACAAGCCTGAGTAGAAAATCTTAGCCAAAGGTGAGAGTGCAGGTTCCTGGACTCTTCCACTTCCTGAGATGCAGTAGGGAGGTTGTGTACGTCATCTTCAGTGCCTCTCCTTGGCCCCCAACCTCTACCCAAGTCATTGATTCTCTCCTGTCACTTGATAATCCCCTCAAGAATCCTAGACTGTTAGGAAACAAAAGCCATGGAGAGATCTTAGAGCAAATGTCTCTTTTAGTCCTGCAGAACCATCCTTCCCTGAGGCAAGGGAGTTGCAAGAGAGACCTGGTAAAAGTCAGACATGTGTTGGGGAAGGAGGGGGAAGAAATACAAGGAAGAAAAAACATAAATAAATAACTTATAAGTTGATTGAGACACAAGTGTTTACACACTATTTTGTATTGGGGAGGCTAAGTAGAGGTGTACTGATTTCAGGAGTTAAGACTGTGGTTTTGGGATTATACAATTTGGGTCCAGTCCTAGCTTTTGAATTTACTAGCAAAGTGAGTTAGTGTATGTTTTGAGAGTACTCTGAGCTTTAATATCCTCAGCTCATAGGTACTTAGGACTGTGTCTGTAACACAGTAAATGTTCAGTAAATGTTGATTCCTCTTTATAACATGTTTATTTAAATAGTCTGTTATCTAGTCATTTAAAGTAACCATTAGAATGACCAATATATTTATGGTGTTTTAATCATCTGTATTCAGAAATTTGGGGAGATTAGATACCATTCCACAGGTGAAAAGCCAAGTCTCCACCATCCTTATAAAAGTTAAAAGTATACGTGAGAAAAATGATTTGATATTCATATTATTGCCTGTAACTGGAATATACCAAAATCATCTGGGTAGATATAAAACTTTTAGGTATTTTAAACCACTTTAATGATTAAGAAAACTTCCTTTTCTTTAATTAATATTTTTCATCCGGAAGTCAGTCAATTAAACTGTGTATGATCTTAATCAAATAGAATACTCTTACTCATTGTTAGGCTTTTATAGGCTTCATACCTTTGTTTTATTGATGGTATTAAAAGACAGTCTTTTTACTTAGAGTCTTGAAATAAAATGTAGTCTTTGTAAGAAAGGAACTGGACAGAATAATTACATGAAGAAATATGAAGATTTACCTTTCAATGTGGAAATATATATTTTAAATACCCCAACATATAATTATATATAATACCCCAATATATAACGTATATTTGCCTATCCAGTTAATAGTAACCTTTAATGGTAGACTCAAGTTTCTTACCATTTCTAAAGGTTTTGAAAAAACTTTCCTTCAACATGCTACTTTTTAAAGCCAAGATTGGTATTTTTTTTCCAAGAAAATCACTCCTGCTACTAATTAATTAGCTGCTACAGGATAAAAAGTGTTTTACAGAGTGTTGATGCAGGAAAATAAGACTTTTTTTGGCTTGAGTTTCTTATTAGGCTGCTCTACTTCAGCATATTTATGCAGATATTCACCAGTTGCTCAGCAACCTTTCCACAATAAATACCATAATAGTCTTTCTTCCAGAATGTCAGCCCTTTCCTATCTGCCCACACCTCCATTACACTCACCTGTTAATAATGAACCTAGTTCTTTCAAATCATATAACAACCACATGGGATCAGATATGAACCTATGATAAATGCCTCAACAAGTAGTGTTCAGTGATCTTACTGCAAGCTTCACACACTTCACCAAAACACATATTTCTCAAACTGCCCCTATTATTTCTTTTGAGGAGAAGAAAACTTTACAATAAACTAATTCAAACTAAATAGTTGAGCAATCACTCTAATATGTGTGTTCTCTCAACCAAAAAAAGCATTTGTCTGATAAGAGAACAATTATGAGAGAACAATGCCTAATCCTAAAGAGCATCTTTTTTTTTAAGTAGCATCTGGATACACAGAGAGAAATAGTTCCTTGGTTCCCTTTAAATCATATCACATATATAAAACCAGCATTAGGTATACTTTATACTTTAGGTATTAAAAAAAGAGGAACACTTATAATTAGTAAAAAAATGGCAACCCCCCTGCCCTCCCCAAACTAGAAGGCCATTATAGAAGGAAATAAAGGATAAACATGGATACACTGAGATAGCAAAGTAAGCAGGACTCAGGGACATAATGAGCTAGGTCAGGATAAAGCCTTCTTTTATTTTTTCTTTCAACCATGATATGTATAAAGGGTAACTCCACCAGTTCCTTTCCCTTACTTCTTTCCCTTCCCCTTCACAGTACCAAATATCATCATTATAAAATATTTTTTTGGAGGGAAAAAAGTGCTGGAGAATGGAAGAAAAGGGAAACACTACCCTCATTTGAGAAAACACAAATGAAAGAGTGATTTATGTGTTCTTAGATGTCCCTTCCTCTTTTCATTACTTATGTTCTAGCACATGCAATATTAATTGCAGTTATATTATAATTATGCTTTTATATTGTTTAAATACATCTGAACAGGTCCAATTTCTTTCTTATATTTATATCCTTAAAATACGTTTAACACTCAATAACTACTAATTAAACATAAGATGAAATGTTTATATTTTTGAAAAATAAGAGAGAAGTACATTTATCCACATTCATTCTTCCCTCATATATATATGAAACATTCAAGGGGAAGTGAGAGATATACATGTATAAGACATGAATTCTACTTTCAGAACATCATTAATACATATCAGTTGTTAGAAGCAGCAGTGTTCTGAAAGTGAAGGAGTTCCTTATATTACACTTTGGAATGAAAGATATGTGGTGTCCCTTTTTGCTAACAATGCCTTTAAATCTTCCATGAGAACTGGCAGCTACTCCACAAGATTTTGTGTGGAAGGAAATTAAACAAGTGTGTGTTAAGTTACATTTTGTTTGTTTTGGGGAAACCCAGAATGTGTCCTTCTAGTTTTGCTAAGAGATAAGAGCTGCTACAAGAAAGAGGTCTCAAAATGCAGGATTCTAGGAGATGGTTTTAGAAAAGTGTGAAGGGACATTCTATCCTTTTATTCTTAAGAAATATGACAAGGATGTTGTGAATCTTACTTCAAAGCTAGGTGTTCAAGTTTTATTGCCAGTATTGTGACTTTATGGATTAACATTATGCTTAGTTACACAAAAAAGGCTTCAGTTTGCATTTTGTGAATATTTATTCTTGTGAGTGGTGTGTGTGTTTGTGACTGGGCACATTAAAATAAAAAAAAGACACCTTGTACCTACCACTATACATTGTTGAGACTTCCAAAAATGTATGAAAAGGAGTGATAAGATGCTGACGCTTCGTTTTGCAACTTCACTTTAATCAACTAGGTGAAGCAAGAAATGGCTCTTTGAGACAGAAAATCTTCAAGACTCATACAGCCCTCTACTTAAATTTTCCCTCGCATGAGCTTACTATATTTTTAGTACTAAGAAATTAGATGTCTCTTCTCTCACATTCTGTGACAAACTGTGAGGACATTTAGTGTAACATTCATAGATTTATACTATATAACATATATAACATATGTTATATGACACATATATGTATTTACCATATATACACATATACATATATATGTGTGTGTGTATACACACACACACACACACACACACACACACACACACACACGTAGTTTTGTTGTGGTAGACCAACAGAGTACTCTCTGTATGCTTTCTAAAACTTGGTATTTTCTATGTTTCATTTAGATAAAGATATTTATGGTTGTTTGGCATGTGGGTTTATCAAAATTGCAAACATTTCAGAATATGGAGTTTTTATCTTGTATATAAACAACTTGGCATTAGCACATATTTTGTTGAATATTTGTTTTATAATCATTTATTTACTCACAGTAAGTGTGGATTTAGTAAATGTATCATTAAATCTTGCTATCATCAGTTTCAGCTTAGATTGCAAGTATTTATTCATTTAAGATCACTTGCATCTGATAAACAATAACAAGTCCACTTGCAAAAGTTAATATTGGTGTCCCTATTTAATGCTTAAAAATTTAGATATAAATATATAATATAAATATAAATATATATCAATATGTCAGTGAATTCAGAAAGACAATTTTTATTTAAACTCTTAGTTCTATTTTTAAATTAATGTGTACCTAATTTATTTAATTAATTCATGATCGTAGAAAATCTGTTACTTGAATTAGTGAGATCAACTTCTTTCACATTTCATTGTATCAGAAATCTGGATTTAGGGGACAGCATTTTTGCATTGTCATGTCATAGTTTAATGGCTGAATGGTTTCTTTCTTAGAGGTGCATCTTATAATTAAGAATATCTTATATTTATTTAATGAGATGTTTTAAGATCATAGTCTTATTTAGTTTCAAAATAAATGCAGCATTTTAATTTAAAATCAAAACTTTTTAAGACCAATATATACCTGCTCTTTAAAACTAAATTAGAAACTAATTTTTTCAGGATTTGTCCATTTATTTTCCTAGTCAGAGACAATTTTATATTAGGTAATGACTAATCAAAGGTAGATTATTTATATTTTTCCTACAATTTAAAGGCTACTTTCTATTTGTTTACTCATCTCTTCTATAAATTGAATATTCATAGTACACACACATCCACCAGATTATAGTATTAAATACTAAGCTATACAGATTTTAGAATACTGGAATTTATAATGTTTAAAATGCAAAATACTTATTTTCCCAACTACAGTATGCTTCCTAACTGTAACATGTAACATGTATCAAAGCAGTGGCTTTGTTTTACTTCACCCCCTCATATTTTAATTAGTTTTCAAGAGTCCTCATTTATTGACACTTTCCTGTAAGTTTCATGTAATATTAAATGAAAGAAGAAATACAACATACAAATTAAAATACATATGCTAAAATTTATAGAATATCTAAATGATGACTCATATAGAATTGCTGCATTAGTTGTATTTATATTTTATTTTGATGTTATTTTGTATATTTTTTCTTTTGCATGTTTTCATGTTAAATATGTTTATTATATTTTTCTTCATTATATATCATTATGCCACAAAATTATTCAATTAGGATTATTTTGTTATTTAAGCTTTTATTCAAATGTTTCATTTGAAATGCTAAAATCAATGGAACAGAATATATGTCTTATATAAAATAACATGCCAAATATAAATATCTAAAAGCTACTTCTGTGGATACGCAGTTATCTTTAACATGTACTTGTATAGCTGTATGCATTTTGGGACATCCACTCATATCTCTAGCAAAATATTCTGTTCTTTACGTCTGTGATGAGTTAGACAATAATTACAAAGCAATATAGCATAATTAAAAAAAAATCTGTAAGACTAAAATTTTAATCAAAATGAAATTCAAATTCAATTTTTTGAGTTTTTATTTAAGACACTTTCTATTATGTGTTTATAAATCGCTTTACATGAATTATGCTTATTAGTACCTTGCAGATTGTTGAAATAAGAAAGCCTTCAAAAATATAATTTTTATTATGATACATAATAAAATCCAAATTTAATTATATAATTTAATTGTACTATTATATAAATTTGCCAATTTACATGTGTAACACATGTCATTTTCCATTATCATAATTCGAAGAGGACATATAGTTATGATTCACAGAAGCATGCTTATATGTGTAAATCATTTCATTTTATTTTTGTTATATTTGGAAATGTTTTATTAAAATATTAATAAAATTATATTTTAGATGTATTTATATTTTAAACATCACATTTATAATATATCTCTAGCAAGTTAATTGACAGGGTAATCTGTTTGTGATAAACTACATCTTGTATACATGGTTTTATTTCTAATGAAGAATGGGTTTTTTGAATGTACATTTTATTCCTAAATTTGGGTTGTATGTCTTGTAACATGCATTTAATACTGTGCTATTAAAGATAATGCTTACATAATGGTGTAGCATACTTAAAATATTTTAAAAGAAAGTAAGTTATAGTTTAATATTGAATTAGATATATATTTAATATTGAATTGTTGCTATATATAATCCTAAGCCTTTTTCCAGCATTGGCAATTTCCTCATAAAACAGTTATGTATGCAGAAATGTTGAGTATTTTGAAACTGTTAAATGATGCATTTTGACAACTTAAAAATCTGTTTCACACACTGCCAATTTAAAATGGTACCAAAATTAGTATTCTAAATTGGTCTACATTTTAAATAAAATGATTATACAATATATGATTTAATTGTATAGTGATGGATGATTCTATTGCCTTATAAAGGAAATCAATGTTTTTTATAGTACCACTACATATATATGTATATATAAGTGCCTAACTAAATTTAGATGCACTTCTATTTCCTGCCATTATGAGATATATCTACTTTTTACTCTACAGAAATTTGAACATTCTAAATAAATCCATTTCACACTAACATTGTAAACTATCATGGTTTGGGAATGTTGACACAAGTCTTCAAGTAACTATTACTTATGCATTTAAATCTTCAGATTCCACACTTTTTCAGTGATGTTTTTGAAAGTTCAAAACAAAACCATCAATTTTTCCTTTCTTTGGAATTATTCTTCATTTCATTATACTGTTTGACCTATGATTTACCATGTTAAAAATTATAGTCATGTTTCATTCATGAAATTTATCCTCTTTATTATTGTTATTATTAACAATAATAATTAGAATTATTATTAAATTCATTCATTCTTTTATTCTTTCTTTTGAGGGATATTTCTTGAGCATCTACTATGTACTGGGTACTGTCCTAGATACTTGAGATTCAGCAATGAATGGAATTTACAAAAATCTCAGCCTTCAAGGGTCTTGCATTATAGTATGGGGAGGAAAAATTATGAACACAAAATATAAGTAAAACATAAGAACTGGTTAGTAAAATATCTGGTTGAAATATATAGCTAGTTATACAATGGTTATTAAATAAATGTTTTTTAATGCTTTATTCAAATATTACACCCTGTTCTGCATTCAGGTTAAGAGAATAATACTGAATATTCACTACCAATAGTCAGAATAGAACTCTATTACTGAAGATTTTAAGATTGGGAGTGCTAGCAAGTCCTGGATCTAAACGCTACTAAAGATCACTTCTAACTCACAAATTTGTTTAAGAACTGTATTTATCCTTTGGGGTCTTCAAAAAACGGGTGTTTGGAATTAGTCTGTAGATCTTAAAGATTAGTTATAGAAGCAACCTGGACACATTCCTAAGAATTACCCCAGATTCATTTACCCAAATACAAGAGATTATTTAGGATTAATTGTAATGACCTTCAGTGATGAAATATAATAAATAACTATTCAGTTTACTTCCTTGTTAAAGGTAGAAACACTGAGATTTGAGAGAGTACAAATTCCATTATTTTTTATACTTTTAGATTGCATTTAGCAACATATGTTTACAGTTAAATGCTTTCCTTTTTGAAACTAAACCTGAAAGCCTGGAAATTATGATAAAGTCAGGAAAAGTTCTAAAGTATTAGTTTTTATCCTGATTTCATACTTCCTTTCAAAAAGAAAGGTACAATTAAACAGAATAATATGGATCAGGTACTGATCCATTTTTATAGTAATGAGCACATGAACATCAAAATGTCTGATTTACCATGAGGTCAGTTACTGAATGTTAGTAATGCACGTGTAGTTATTGCTTAATCATGTGATTAAAGAAAACCCTTACCAAATATTAGCTTAGTAAATATTACTGGCCAATTTGCATAACCAACATGCATCTAGTAGATTTTAATATTCACAAAGTAACTTGGATGAATATTCAATAGCAACTTTTTTCTGATTAATGCTTTACAGTATATTAAAAGTCTTTAAAATAATCTGGTAATTGTCATACCTCATTTACCCCTGCCCACCACAAAATACAATCATTTAATTTTTTGAATTTGTAAATCAAATTAAAATGATATGAAAACACAGGCTGGAAGAATTAGTAACAGACATGTGCTCTTTTGCTTGCTTGTGAATGACAGGGGTTCATGTTTGACTTCTTTTTTAAGTTTAAAGCAGGAAGCCGAATTACTAGTCCTACTAAGCATCTGCCTACGGGGTGGGGGAAGGGGAAGGAGGCAGAACATGCTCAAGCCACATTACGTGATATAGCTGTTTTTTTCTCTCGCAAAATGAATAAAATATCCCCATGTATTTTTGTCTAAAATATCTAAATATACATTGTGGACAGAATTTTGAAATGCAGTTTATTGAGAAAGCAAATATATAAAAACATATACCACTCATTGGCTTTAAAAAAATACTCAGAAGTTTTCTAACCAGGACATGATTATTATTCCTAATTAGTAGCTGTTCCTCCAAAATTCAATATTTTTTTCTTAAGCATTTTAGCTGTCAAGATCCTTCTAAGTATATCTTCATTCCATTTCATGCTTCTATTATAAAGTTACATCTTTTTTCCTTATGTGAGAATTACGTACTACCAAGCACAATCTTTGAAAAAGTTTAAGTGAAAGAAAAAAGAAAATCGTAATTTGATACCTTTAAAACAATTTTAAAATTATAGTGAAACTTTAATAAGGTTAAGAATGTGGAGAATTACTGTGACATGCTTATGAGATATTTGGAAATTTTCAACCTGTTTTTAAAGCTAGTTTTGTATGAATAAAATTTCCATGCTAATAATTAATTTTCAATCATTTCTAAATAAAACAATTTGTTTAATTTTAACTAGTTGAAAATTGGTTAATCTCAAGTTTTATTTTAAAACTCTGAAAAATATTACCCAACTTCCAAAACAACCTGGTAAATTCTAAAGTATGTATAGCTCATGACATTGAATATTTTATCACGTTGACTGCTTTCTGGCAAATGAGGTTAAGATAGACATTTACATAGAGTAGTTTTGCAGAGCTTCATTTTTTAAAATCATTTTGTTTTCAGTTTGGCTTTGATTTTTAAATTCTCCTTTCTTCACTTGTTTGTCTTAAAATAGAAAAATTTGATATTTTTCCCAGAAATCATGAAGTGATATGGCACAGACTATTCAAAGCATACTTCTGAGAAAAGTGTGGTTACACAGTTACCCATTCTGTCAAAACTTGTCACTTGCCAGGCATTTGTTGCTAAAAAATCATCTGTAGATAAATAATGAATAAGATTGATTCAGGGCCATGTAAAGGGTTTACTGTTTCACCTTTTTCTCCCTAATGTGTTACAATTAAAATGTGATATATTTGTGTATAATATCCATTCATAGGTTGATTGATATAGACCAAACATCAGATCTGGTTACTTCACATTTTAGTGGCGTGTTTGTGTTTTGCCTTTTCATGTTTGATAATACTTAAGGTGATAGAGGGAATATAATTTATTAAACTTATCAGAAAAAAAAAACAACAAAATTTAAAAGAAAAAGTTAGCATCTAGTGCTACTGTGTCCCACAGGTTCTTCTCCATTGACCCACACTACCTCCACTGGTGAGTTAGAGGAGCATAACAGGACTACCACTGGTGCTATTGCTGTTGCTAGCACATCTGCAGATGTTACTGTATCCAGTGTTACAGCTGACACCATCCATAGACTTTCCGAGGAACAGCGAGTGCAAGTAAAGAATCTCAGAAATTCAGGTCTGGACCCCAACACATCCAAGGACGGGCTCTCTCCTCATCAAGCAGATACACAAAGTACAAGGAGAAGACCAAGAAATGCTGAACAGATAGAAAGAACTAAAGAGCTTGCAGTTGTTACTCATAGAGGTATTGGATGTTATTTTACTTGTGCCCATTTAGTTACAGGCAAAGCTATATTTTGGTAATGATTCTAATTAGAGAATGAGCTCAAACAGAGCCAAGATGTAGGAAGTGAAAGAAAGAGTTCAAAGTAGCTGAAAAATATAGACAGTAACAGTCAGAACCTGAATAATTTGAAAGTACAAAAATTAGAAAAAAAAAACAAATAAAAATGCAATGCAAATGTTGGAGGGAGGAGGGAGTAAAAATAGAAAGAAAATAGTGCATAAAGGATAGTAAAAATAAGTACTAAATACCTGTTGCTTATTACATACCACTTATGGTATTGAGATAACATGAAAATAAAAAAGCTATTTTTCTATTAATAAGTGCACATATTTACTGATTGATGATTTATCCCATGGAGTAATTTTCATATTTGCATGAAATTTTTGTTACACAAATGTTAATTTATTATTGAGAAAATAGATAATTTGATTAGGAAAAATGAAAACATTATGTCTGGTGATTATTTTATATAGCTTATTCTACTATTTCTGAATTACCTATTGCCTGACCCCTATGACTGTAGTGAGAACAGATTTCTCATTTTGAAAAGGTAACAGTTATTCATTGATATTATGACTCCAAATTTAATATTGCTTAACTTCCTACTTTAATTTTTAGAGATAAAAATACCACAGAGCCAAATCATATATTGGTAATTTTCTAATCAATTAATATAAGCCTATCATTTACAAAATTAGGAAGTGTAGCAAGTTTCTTTTTCTCGGTAGCAGGTTTCATTGAACAGTTTAGGAAAAAATTAGTGTAGTATCAGAAACTAACAAATATATATTGATATATGCATCAGTGGAAATATTAATTAGTTGCACATTAATATTTGGAGGAGAACAAAATATCTACTCCAGCTCTATTTCCAACTCATAATCATATATTCTCCAAAACGGCTATGGTTTACGTAATATGGTTATACATGGTTTAACATGATATAAGTAATAGAAAACCATTCAAATGCTTAGTACACACTAAGGAGAAAAATCAAGACATCTTTACATAAACTGATTGAAAATCATACAGAAATATCTCAGAAGCTCATTTCCATCAGAATTCATACTGAAAGTACTTACTTTGATTCTCTTTAATAAGAAGCGTTCTAAAATGAATTCTTGGGAATTCCCTGGTGGTCCAGTGGTTAGGGCTCCATGCTTCCACTGCAGGGGTCATGGGTTCAATCCCTGGTTGGGGAACTCAGATCCTGCAAGCCGCGTGGCATGGCCAAAAAAAATAAAAAATAAAAAAATAAAATGAATTCTTAGCATGTGACAGTCTCCTTTAAAGGATTAAAATGATATCATCTTGGTTCTCTATTCACTCTCCTACCATGAATATTTCCACTCATGTGAATATAGGGATCATTATCAAATTTACGATTTGCTTAATCAAGTAGATTTTCTTATTACCGGGAAATAAAAAATGTGTAAATATTAATGAAATATCGATTAAGAAAAAAGCCCTTCAATTTAGTATTTTCACTCTCTTCAGAAATTTGCATGAGCTAATTAACATTAACAAACTTTCCTGTATTCATTCTATTACCCACTGAAAAAGAGGCAGGTAATTTTCGGACATAAGTTTATTATTTATCAACTAATAATACAAATGCCGCTTCAGCCAAAGTTGCCATCAGGTGATTTGAGAAACTCTGATGCTACAAATTAAATGTTTTGTGAACTTGAATAAATAATTCAGATTGAAAAGAGAATAAGTAGTTGTCAATTTTTAGATTAAATAATGTGATTTGAAAATTAATCTAAAATTTGAAGTACATTCAGCTAAATTTCAATTAAGCATCAAGATTACATCCTTGGTAAATTCCAAATCAGTGCTCAAATTTTCTCAAATGTTGTCATAATCTCCCAGTGCTGTTTTACAGCATTCAGAACATTTAGACCTGTTTCACATATATTCTTTCTAAAATAGTGTTTATGGATATGATATTCATTCAATGCTGCCATCTACCTTGGTCATAAATATTTTTAATCATTGATGTTTAAATTATGTTTACAGAAAACATTTTGAATGTTATATTCATCATTTTTTAGTGACTTAAATTATTATACTTTCATCAAATCTTTATTTTAATTAAAATTGGTCCTTCTGACTCTTCTTCAGTAACCTGCTATTTCAGTGATTTTAGTTGGCTCATTACCTATTATATTTGACACACAAACTATTAACATTTGGGGCAAAAAACAATGTCAATGTTAGAAGTAAAGGAAACCTGTTATCCTATATCTATTATGCTTTTTAAAAACCTCAATATACAGCTATATTTTCAGACATAAAACAGTCCTCGAAGACTTAACTCTAAGCAGGACCAAATTTCTAAATAAGAATTGGCTGACATGAAAACAGTATTCTTTTTAAGAATAATTTCAGTTCAGCCAGCATGTCTGAAATGCCCACTGAGCTCTGTTCTGTGCGAAATAAGGATGAATATTACATGGCCCCTTCTTTCAAGAGAGTGAGATAGAGTGGAGAACATAGAGAAATCCATCCTGGTGGGACAAGGAAGATTTTGTAAAGCTCATGGCTGAGCAGAGCACTAAAGGAGTTACAGGATGCATGTAGGCAGTGAGTCCTTTAACTGACATTTTAGATGAGTCAGTAAAAATAATACAAAACTAACTTGCTTAATTTTTCTAGATATTTTAGAGAAAAAATAATTCTTGTTCATCTATTCCATTCTGCACAATATAGTCAGAATTACCTTTTAAAAATGAAAATCTAATCACTTCATTCCACTGCTTTAAAGCTTCCACTGTTTTCCCAGTGACCGTGGGAATAAAGCCAAGACCTGATGATGACCCATGGGAACCTCTATGATCTGGCTTTTTGCGTATATCTCCAAATTCATCTTTCTCACAGTCATTCTTTATTTTTTTGGCCCAAAATAATTTCTTTTAGTTTGTCAAACATACCATGTTCTTTTCTACCTCAAGCCACTCCCATAAGCTATTCCTTCTTCCTTTCAACCAAATCATTCTAATTCTCTTTCCAAGATTTAGCTTAAATTGTTGTAACTAGCGACTTTAAGTTCTGTAAGGTAAGGAGTGGATGGGTCTTGTTCATGCTGCATTCCCAGTGCCTAGAACAGCTTCTGACCCATAGACATATTTAGATAATATTTAGTAAACTGATGAATAAATGTTTACAGTTTCACCAGCTAGAGTATTCACTCAAATGACTTGAAGGCTTAAAATTATATTCTTCAATATAATCAAATATCCATGTCTTTCAGTATTAAAGATAACTATTTTGTTACAGTTATAAAAACCAGTGTTTTTAATTACTTTGAAAGGCAAAAGTATTCTCATGTACTTACAATAAAATATTGCTTTTTTATTATATTACCACTTCAAAATTCACAAAATAAAACTAGATATAAATGCCTTGTTTACGCCCTTTTCACATTTATAAAATCAAAGAAAATTTATAAATGAACACAAGAAAACCATAAATTCAATAAATTTCATATGAATAAATATTAATGTAATACAATGGATATTATTTTACTGAAATTAATTACCACCTAAAGCATATATACAATAGAGATTGTGATAGCATAGGTTTGTTTTTATGTATACAAGTGTGTACAGTTTTGTACTGTAATACAATAATTTGGCATATTTCATCATGTTTCTCTATTCACACTGCAATTAAACTTTCATTTTTATGATGTCTTTTGATCATTGCTAATTCCTAATTTGTCTATTCTCAATAACTTGAGGTAAAGTACTTATAGTTTACACTATTACCACTATGAAAACAAAGAAAGCATAGACACTGAAATTGCTCATAGTATTTGGTACTTGTGAGTGTGTAGCTTAAAAAATCTATGTATTAATTTATGATTAATTAAATCTTAAATCACTATAGTTAATTATAAAAGCTGCACAATTAATAATTTGAAAAATAACTTAGAATATATATCAAAGACATTTTCAATCCCAAGAGGGTATTGTTCCAATTAATTTTTCCTATAGTACTATAGTTAAAACATCAGTAATTCAACTTAAGTTATCCTCTTAAAAGTTTTTTTTTTTTTCACTTTCTACTTGTTCTCAGTAAAAGAAAACTCTTTCTTGGTTTTCTCCATTTAAAAAGAGTCTTTAACGTTGAAATATAAACAAGTAAAAGAGAAAAATACTGATAAATAATGTTGACTTAGCTCTTCTTTAAACAGTGTATTAACACTACAGTTTCCTTTATTAGTGCCCAGTAGACTTCAAAATGAAAATTCAGCTTTATTGACTGGATTTTAGTCCACTTTTGTCACCTGCTATGTGTGAGACTCTTTGCAGGTCACGTGAACTATTAGGGTTGAATTTCCCTATCAGTAAAATAGTATCACAGTATTACATTAGGGTTATAGTGAGGATTAAACACAGTATTAGGTGCAAATGCCAAAAAATCTCAAGTATTTTCTCCCAATGGAAAGGAAAAACCAAATTGCCCACCATTGCTGGTTAGTTTTGAGGTCAGAGAACTAGGCTGAGTCTGTACTCTATCCCTTATTAACTATATGATCTTGAACAATAACTTCAGCTCTCAAACCTGCAATTTCTTAGTAACTGAGAATACCTACCTCATAGGTAGTTATGTGAAAAAAATTTAGCACAGTTGCTGGCTTATGTTCCACAAATAGTAATTGTTATTATTTTTATTATTCATCAAATATGTTTTAGCTCTTGCTATGTACATGATATTGTGCTGGATAGTAGACATATAAAAATGAACAAAGCAGGCTGTGCTATGATGTAGTCTATATAACTTTAAAAAAAAAGAGTAATTACAAGCTTATTACGAGAAACACTGCCATAGCAGTTGTTTTGAAATGTTATTGAAGAAAGGAGAGGGACTGACTACCTCTAAGTGTGGAAGTCAAGGAAGGCTGCACAGAGGATATTTGTACAAATTCTTGAGAGATGAACAAAAGTTTCAAACTAGTAAATTGTGTTTATATTGCTAAGATGTATAAAGAATGCTTTGAGTAGATAGTGCTGAATAGAAATATGATGAACCTATATCAAAATAAATAAAGTGTTCAACTTTGCTTAAAGGAATATTTACAGTCATATAAATAAACCTAAAAACAATTGATATTTTTAGCTTATTGATTATACAGATGTTTAAAATTAGATAACATAATATCTAATGATATTTTAAATTTTATCAGAATAGTTTGTTGCTTTATGATTTCTTTTTGAAATTATTTCTTAATATTTACTTAAAATACCTTTTTCAGCAATCTCTAAACCCCATAGTTTATTATTATAGCCCTAAGAGATTTCAATTCAAAGTTGACTTATAATAGCGGGACATATGTAATATTATTACAAAATTATAAGTAAAGAGTCCTGAATTTCTAGGATTATATTTTTTTAAATAGATGGTCACTTTCAGATCATCTACTACAACAGCATTATTTTTATACAGGAAATTGTGGTCTGGAAGAGGCCATATGAAAACCCAGTCTTCATATTGCTAAACTAGTATTCATTCATCCTTCCATTTACTCATGGTTCAAAAGGGCCTAATGCAAATCCTTTTATTAGGTGATATTAAGGTTAAAGTAATATAGATGACAGCCATAGTTGGGTTTTCTTCCTCAAGAGGTTTATACTATTATACTAAGAGGTTATACTATTAAAGAAAGTCATTAAAATGTGTTTTACTCTAGGTAGGTTTTTTAAACATTGTTTTTCTTATATATTGTGGTGGAATGGTATTTTTTTTTTTTTTCAATATGTAGACAAGTTCTGTCAGCTGTTAATGAGCAGCCATGGTAGTTGCTATTTTCATGTAAAAATGTGAATATATTCTTCTGGAAAAGTTCCCATATACATTTATAATAATTATAAGCTCTCTTTTATTGTTCTTCTTAGCAGAAATTTAGATGACTATATCATCTTGTGGAGTCAAATATGTGTCATAAGCATTTATAGCCATTGCCGCTACTTGTTTTGACATAGTGTAGTCAATTCTTCCATAGTATATTTAATAGCTAATGATCATATTAATAGGATCAAGCAGGGTTTTAGCTTAGTTTATAAAGTAACATGAAATTATGTTTAACTGAAATTGAATATGATGTAGAGCCCCCCATAATGGCAGCATAAAAGAAAACCTATTTTAATTTACCAGTTTGCAAGTAGAACTTTTTATTATTTTCAGCTTTAAGGTAAGAGTAGTTAATTCAGCATAAATTATTCATTTTAGGTCAACAATTTTAATCCAGACAAAAGCAGGAATTTTTAAAAATTTTATCTTAAGCAGTAGTTTTTCAAGTAAGCTCATCTGAACTTTTACATTGCCCAACAAAAAAGGGAAAACAATATACTATCAGACTTACATCTACACTAAATTTCCAGTTTATTTCAGAAGTCAAATTCTATGATATGTAAACATTTTGTTTAAAACACTGGACCATAATATGACAAAAACTCTATTGTGTGGAAGTAGCAGTTCTTGGGTACCTAGTATGTGCCTTTCACTAATAGGCTATTTGGCCACATGTAACTATATATTTTAAATCTTTTCAGCAGTTTGCAAGCAACTAGTACTGTTTTCAAAATTTCTGTTAATACTGTATAGAGTATAAATTTGTAAATTGAAACATTTTTTATTAATCTTCATAAGCAATATCACAGTGAGGAAGTTAGTTTATGGGTGGTTACTTAAGTCTTTGTGGATACAGATATACGTCCATCAGGTATCAGGATTTATTGAACATATTATCTCTGTGCTTAAACGTATGATAAATTCAAAAGAAATATAAGATATGGTCTCTATTTTCAAAGGAAAATTTGTAGAGATAAGATAATAGAGAAAAATTATTGGTCAATTCTAAGAGAAAGAATTCTACAGCATGATATATGAGTGAGGATGAGTTATAGCTGTCTTTAAACATGTGATGTGATATGTTATATGTAGGAGAGACCAAACCTGTTCTGCCATAGGTTGTAGAACTTAGTGTATGAAACCACAGGAAGGTACAAAATATATCATAGAGAAGACTTTTCTAACATTGAATTTTGTTCAAATATAGACTGTGTGCTTCAGAAAACAGTAAATTCCTAAATCACTAATAAGGTATTCAAGCATAGCTTGATAGACAAATTGGGTATTTAGAAAGCATTAAACATCAAAGAGTGTTGAAATTTTATGACTGTCACTGTCCCTTATAATCCAAAGTGTCTATGAATCTATCCAGAGATCTTGTATATTAATTAATGTATTTATCATCATCGTCTATTTTCTCTTGATGTTTGAATTGACATGGACTTATCTTTATGGTTATCTCATTGTAAAGCTAGTGTTAAAACAACCATAGAAGTGGCTAACACTACAATCAAGAAAGTTAGATTGTCACTCTCCTTATCCCAGTAAATGGAAACTCAGCCACATAAACGTTTTTCACAGGACCATTGCTGCACATTTGCCTTAAATTCCAAAAACTCTCCATTTGAGGATCTAACTCTAGATTGCCTTTTAGGTAGTGTCCAAAACTACAGAGTTATTTTCTTCAAGACTTTCCTTCCTCCCTTCCTCCCTTCCTTCCTTCCTTCCCTCCCTCCCTCCATCCCCTCTCCTTCCCTTCCCTCCCCTCTCCTCCCCTCCTCTTCCTTTCTCTCCCCTCCCCTCGCCTCCCTCCTTTCTTCCTTTCCTTTCTTTTCTTTATTTTTTTGTCTCTATTTTTCCTTTTCTTTCTTTCTGTTTCTTTTTTCCTTTTTATTTCTCCTTCCCTTCCTCCTTCTTTCCTTCTTTTTATCCATCCATCCTTCCTTTCTTCCTTCCTCTCCTTCTCTTCCTTACTTCTTTCCTTCCTTATTGCTGTCTTTATTTGTTTCTTTCTTCAACAAAAGTTCACTGACTACTTGCATGTCATATTTTCTTCTAGTTCCTTATTATACAACATTGAACAAATTGAACCCTGCTTTTTGAGTTTATATGCAAATAGGGAGAAAAAGACAAGCAAATAAACCAATAATTACCTGATGGTAGCAGAGATGTCAGAGAAAACAACTAGCTAGAAAGGGCTTGAGTTTTTCTTGCAAAAAAGAAAGCCTGAGGTGCCTGGAGTTCAGTGGACAAGAAAGAAAGTGGAGATCAGGTGGGAAACCGGCAGGAACTAGACCATATAGGCTCTTGAGGCCTAGGTAAAGAGTTTTATTTTAATGTAAATGAGACAGGAAGCCATTGGTAGGTAGGCTGTATATTATCTAATGTAACTTTTTATAAGACATCATTTTAGCAAGAAATTACATAAGACATTTTAAGTAGGTAGGAACAGGCAGACAAATTAGTAATGTATACAGAGGTGCAATTAATGGTTGATAGAGATTTTAGAGTCTAAATCTTAGACTATGCTTCTCAAACTTCAGTGTAAACACAATCACCTTGCAGTCTTACTCAAATGCAGATTGTGACTTGATGGGATTGGGATGAGATCTGAGATTCTGCATTTCTAACAGACTGCAGGTTCTGCTGATATACTGAATAGCAACAATTTACATGAGGATTATTATTATGGAGAGAGAGCAGTACATACCAAACAGTACCTGATCTTGGTCCACTCTCCATGAGATCTTGTTCTCCACTAGAAGAATCACAATGTTGATAAACTATCTCAGAAAGTATAGTAAAAGCTAAACTTTAATTCTGTAAGAATGACTCTAATGGTGGGAAATTAATGAGTGGAAAGGATATTTTAGGGCAGATGGATTTTCCGGATCAACCTTAATGACAGTAATTAATTTTGTCAACTCTTAGGAATGACTGAGCAGATTACATTAGTTATGATTTTACTGGAAAAAAATCAATGAATGTATGAATAAATGATAAAAGCATTCCCAAGTCAAATTTTAACTCATTTATTACTTTTAACTTTTACCCTAAATCTACACCTTAAAATTATTTTTTAAAGTGTGTTATCGAATAACAGAAAAAACAAGGTTTTACTTTCCCTTTATTTACCATGTTTCAAATCTTTGAGAGTCTGATAGACAGGAGCAAAACATAATGAAAATAAGGATAAAAAATTGATTGCCAAATCAAAAATTTTCATGATTGAATAAATAAGCATTATCTTCTATTTTATATAAATGACGAAATTGCACTTGCCTGCTTGAATTCCCATGTCCTTCTTTATGAGAGTAACTGATGTATTGATTTTCATGCATGTTTAGCATAATAGAATAGAAAATTTGACATTTTAAAATTTAGTTACATATGATTTTTGTAAGATCCTTTCATTTATTAAATTAACTCTTAGCCCTTTTATGTAAGAACTTTGACATTGTTAAAGTAAATACATATTTAATAGATAGGGAACTGTTAACCTTTAGGTGGGTGTACTACATATAAATATTGACTATTGCATTCTTTATCAATATCTTGTCCTTTTTTATTGCTTTTTTCACTGTTCTCTTGACTTTTTTCCTAATCATATTATTTTGTGGAAAATTGTGTTAATGTTGATATTTGTAGCAATTTAAAAATCCATGTCCAGAAATGTATCAATTTATGATTTAAATACATAATTATTTATTGAATATCATCTTCATATTTCATTTCCACATTTCATCACATTTGTGAAATCGTGAAAACATTCATAACAGTAAATATATTTTTATATTTCTAATTCTTTTACATTTTATTGAATAAGTTATTTTTAGGGAGAAAGAAGAGAAAAAATAATATGTTAGAATTTACTCGGTAACAGATTTATACAATTTTAAAAGGTATTGGATAAAAATACTCCAAATGCCTGAGGATCTTTATGACAATATCAAGCAGTGAAAATTATTTTTTTCACAAATGACGTATCTGCAGATAATCATTTTAACAGTTTTATTCAGTGCTACTCCTTAAGGCATGCTTTTGAGTTATCCCTTTGCAGAGATTTTAACAACTTCTGATGACCCAGTGTTTTTGTTTTCCTTTAAGTAAATCTTAGGAAGCATATATCTTTTAGCATTAACTGCAGCCATCATCTTGTAACAATGATCTTATTTCATAAATTGTATTTTTTCAGATTTTCAACCCCATTGTTATGCCCACCAATAATCATTAATCAGACATTTTGATAGCTTATTCTTTACATTAACATATTATTTCTCATTTTTTATAGAATGAGCAAACAAGGGGAAATAATAATAATATGTAGAGCTTAAAAGGGGCGTCTTAACTTTAAAGGACAGAGATGGCAATGGTTTTATGTGTAACTGATTTCCGCAAATGGTTATCAGAGCTAATTATTTTGCCTGTGAATGAGATGATCACAATGTGAGCTTTGTGACTTTTAATATCTTTTTCCTTGTTAAAATATTTTGAAGGGGTTAGACTTCCTATCTGTGCTCAAAGCTGGTGCCAAAGTGGACTCCTCTGCCTTTTGGAGTATGAAGAAATGGTCCTATATTAGAGACATTTTTATCTTGTTCGGAATTATTTCAGGGTATTTTCACCCACTTTTGCAACAAGCTGCTTCCCTTGCATGTCGTTTTCTAGAGCATATGGCTACCCTGCTGTGCACAGAGTGAAATCACATAATTAAGCTTTACAATTTTAGGAAGAGAAGAACCTTAATATATGGCAGAACAGCATGGTGTTAAGTTTGGGTAGATCATATAGTATATTTTTCTCTTCATATGTAGTCATCATTTGTATTCTAAATCATGGACTATTGTTTTTTAGTGTTGATGCTTGATTGTTCGTTGTTTAAAATAGTCTTCAAATGGCATTTCTTCATAATACCAAATGGGATTAAAGTGTGAGAAATTTCTAAGTTGATTTTATCCAGAGTCCAGAGAAGTTAGAAAATTTTCATTTAGTCGGCTTACATCCGGAGGAGGGTGTTGGTGGGGGGTGGCAGTGATCATCAACTCTCCTGAACTTTCCCATTAGAAAGGAATGCAGCCAAAGTTGATTTACTAAAAAGACTATGCTAATTTGAGTTTCATCTAGCAGTTGGCTTTTGCTACACCTTTTATTTCATCTGTTTATACTTTTAAAATAAGGCATTAAGAAGCTTTACGCCATGGGATTATGCCTGGCACTATCAGTTAACAATTAATGTTATTCAGTATTCAGTATTAAATTCAGTTAATGAAGCTGGTTCTGCTCCATACTAAAGTAAACCATGCTTAAAATCAGATATTATTGACTACTTAAATTTATCTATTATTAGCATTGCATTAAAAAAAATGAGGATAGGGTATACTAATCCAATCTATTTGTGATTTCCCAGGGCATACCCTTGGGAGTTCTGATTGGATATATGGCATGCTGTTATTCATAGTCAGGTGGTGGTGTAGTTGCTAGGATGGGTGTAGTTCAAAGTCAAATGAGTGAATATATTTTAGTAGTATATGTATTGGGCAATCTACTTAGCCCTTCTCCATTTTTACATCTAGAAAGGAGGGAAATAATCTCATTTTGAGTGGCTATTTTGTGGTTAAAATAAGACAGTAGGCAGAGTACCTATGCTTTAGACACACAAACAATAAATGATACTGTCCCCTTCTTGAGTCTTTACAAGAAGAAAATACACTATAGTTACATAAAAATTTTATCAGGTAAAGATATGTGAACAAATTAAGGAAACGATTAGCACAGACTTTTAAATTTCTTACATAGCTTATTTCCTTAGAAATAAAATATATAGTCTAATGCAATATTGATAGAGAATTATGGAAACAACTGATATATACAGCTGTATTTAGCTCTGTTCATATAGATCTCATGTATAAGTTGTTACTAAAATAATGCGCAGCATTCCAGTTTATCTTGGGTTTCTGTTAGTCCCACATTTTTTTTTTCTTGCCAGTTTTACCCTTGTTTCAATTACTCTCCAACCTCAAGAGAGCCAACTCACTATCTCCTCTCTCCTTGTGAATTCCTGTCTTCTTGAGGAGATAATTGCTAGAAAAGAACATAAGATGTGTGATCTAGATGTCAAAATATTCCCTAGGAAACAAGCAACCAATGGTAGAATGATGAGCAACAGCCATCCCTATTTCTACTTAGATATTATCTGTTTAAGTATATGAGTCATTATAGACAACTTAAGAGATGATGTTTAATATAGTATCTGAAAAATCAAATTTCTAATGATTTTCTTGTGCCAGTGGTATATCCATTAGTGTCCTTTGGGAAACAGTTGAACATGGGCTAATTCAAGGAAGGTTCACTTACAAAGGGATTATTTCTAAATGAGCTGATGTAAAGGAACCACAAGGGATCATGCAGCTAGGGTAGTAGCAGCTGGGCTGTCACCATTCCCAACCCAATGGGATGAGGGAGGGGAGAGATGTTGGACAGAGAGATATGTATATCAGTCTGTCATGAAAGGACTGGTAACCTTCAGTTAAGGGCACATTTCCAGTCAACATAATGGGAGGGACGCTGCAGGATAATCCTGATCTTACTTTCCTCCCTCCCTCCATCCTCCTGCTGGAATTCTCCAGAGGATCAGAGAGTCTGTTGATAGAGTCTAGAGCATCTCAAACTTAAGTGTTCATAAGAATCACATAGTGGTCTTGTTAAACTGTAATTTTTAATTCAGTAAGTCTGGGATGGGGCTTGATAATCTGCTTTTCTAACAAGTTCCTAGGTGATGCCAGTGCTGCTAGTGTAATGCCACAGTTTGTGTAGCAGGATGTAGCCTATGCAGATCAACCTCTGTACAAAGAACAAGGAGGAGAATAGGTCTGGAAAGGCATGTGGACAATATAATTGGGCTATGAGGAAAACATAGATGGGTTATGATGAGAGTGCTTTGTGGTCTTAAATAGCCATGAATTTAGCAGCATAACCCTGTATCAGATACACTGTCAGAGTCTATCTGTGCTTGTTTAAAACAATCCAGGTAGTGATACCAAGCCTTCATGAAGAACTTGGATGAAATATAATAATCTGAAATCAGAAGGATGAAGGAATATTGCTACTTACTAAAGTAATGACATTTTCTGGATATTATATTTAAAATTATTCAGTGTTCTTAAATTTGTAATGGAAGAATATATTCCACTGCCGTCAGTCATGATACTCATGAATTGTGGTCACTCTTATTCAAGCAGTTGGCCTCTTCCCCAATTAGTCTCGTATTGGAAGGCATTACATTGTAGATAAGTGATCTCTGACATTGTGCATAAAACAAATATGTGACATAAAATTACCTCATTTATTTTGAATTAGAAAACATTATAAACTTGAAGGTATATTTTTGTTCTTGAGGTCATTTGAGAAGTTTTGCCTAATGTTCATGTTCTCTAAGGCATACATATGAAAGCGAGAGTCATTCTAAGCATAAAAAAAAAAGAAAGAAAAATTGAGTATTATTTTTCATGTTACACTTTATAGTAAAATTATATTTGCTAAAATTAGTGAAAAGAGAACAGAAATTAAAATAAAACAAGCATGAAATAATTATCATTCAAAAAATATGAGCTATCAAAACAAAAAAGGGCATAAGAAAATGATTGAATTGAGTGGATCTTAATATTTAACTGCAGGACTAAAGATGATTAAAAAAAGTTCATTTGAAGCTGTCAGAAAATGAGGATTGAAATTTAATTAAATTGATGGCTGAGACAGTTTTAAAAGTGTTGAAAGTATTCGTGAACCATACCAATGGTAACTCTTCCCATATGGTGACTTTCAATATGCCAATTATAAGAATCCCTAAAGAGAATATATAAAATCCCACATTTTTCTTATAATCCTGACATTTTACTGCACACCATAACTGTAAGACCTGTTACGCCAAGCATTGCTGGTGCATCTGCTGGTACCTACGTAAGTGTTATGGATTTCTGAAGTTGTTCCATTTCTGGAAGGGAAGAAAGCCCACATACAGAATTTAGTGTCTTTATTCATTAGCATCCACTGTCTCTCAAATAAAAAATAACAAAACTAATTAAATCTAGAAGACGTGAAAATTAACAAATTGATTTTATAAAATATGATGTCTCCTTTTCACACTTGCAACTCTGTTCAGTTTTCCAAGTAAAAATTTTAGACTTATTCCTTAGTCTGAAGTGGTTGAAAAATAAGATTTCAAAGATTTGGAGTCTAGGGTGATCTTGTTACAACTTTGAGACGTTATAGCCCTAGAATCCTCTTTTGTAAAAGTGAAAATGGGCCTGTTACAAGAACACCTTAAATATGTTGAATAACTACACATATGTTCATATAAACTAATATGATTATATATATATATATATATATATATATATATATATATATATATATATATATATGTGTGTGTGTTTCTATACATTTATACTAAATTTACTATCTTGACCAAAGAATATGGGGAGGTTTATAACTTTATATAAAAAATAAAATTTAAGTTGGAAATCCAGGGAAAGTTTATGAATTTGTATAACATCCCTACACAGTGAAAAAGACATAACACAAAGTAGTTGAAAAATTTTAGTATAGTGCATCCCCAATTGGAATGACATCTGAAACTGACTAGATCTTAAAATTATAAATAATAATAATAATAAAATAACTAACATTTACTGAACTTTTGCCATGTCCTGATTCTTAGAATTTAAGTATATGGTGCAATGTATAATTGTAAATTTTCTTTCAACTAAAAATAGGGCATCATATAAATTTTATACTTACATATTCAATATGCAAGAGTAAGTGCTAGCCACAAACTAGCAGGGTAGCATAAGTAGACGTTTAGGACTTAAAAAAATACTGGAGTGTCTAAACCATATTACTTATCTCTAGAGATTTTTAAAAGGCAGAAACATTAGATTTTAAGTAATTATAAAATTGAATATATATCATTTCTTTTAAAATTAATTGGTCTATCATTTTAAATTTGAGAATATTTTGGCTCTTGCATATCCCTAATATATGTCTTTACAAATGAATTTTCAGTGCTATTGAACATATTTCATTGCACCACTAATTTTCTCATCAAATGAAGGCCAGTATTGTTTCTTTTCTTTTATTTTAACATATTCTAAAATAAAATATTTTTCACAAAGACTCATGAACCACTTATTAATATGCTGCTGAATTTTCTATTATACCTTTTTTTACTGTGTAGTCCAGAAATATGATTTACTTGCAGCATACCTTTAATCATTTTCTAAAATTACACTACAGCAACATTTATAAAGCAAATATTCTTTTCTCAGAAATTTGTATCCAGTGGTAAATCTTATATGAAAGATAGTAAAGCAGACACCACAAGAATACTACCTAGTTTTTACTGGCATCGGTGTAGTTTCTTGATCTTTCTTCTTCTAAGGATACTATGGATGGAGTGACTAATTAGCAGCTTCCATGCTAAATATGTTCTGAAGAAGAGTTCTGCCAGTACAGGATGTAGAAAAAAAGTGTTAAATTGTAGTGTCTTTAGGCCTGTGACCTGGAGCCACAATTTACTTTCAAACAAACAAAACTTTTCCTCTGAACATAGTAAAATACTTTTAGAATCTCTAAAAACATTTTAATCTTTGAGATAGAATTGAGAATTCTGATTAATTAGTCTTTTCTTCTTCCTTTGCTCTAAATTCTACACCTAAATACTTAAGGGTAAATGAATGAATCTCTTAGGAATATATAGAGAAGTTAAACAACTTGTTCCATGTCTTATGGGACTAGAATACAGGTTTCCCAACTCCTGGTCCAGTGAGAGAAATGTCACAAATAACACACTGTGTTTTAACATTATCTGGATCTATATAAAATCCCTTAGCAAGTGATTGATTATATATTCTAATACCCATGTAAATGGATCTACTGTCAATGGTGAGATGTGCCGTGTTCTCAAAATGGAACACACACACGCACACACGAACACACATTAGTTTTAATAACCAAAACAAAAACTGATGAAGTTTATTTTATTAGTATAGTTTATTTATTGAGTATAAAGATAAAGATGATACTTAATTCAAAATAAAAAGTAGGAATTATATATCTAGATAGCATGATGTCAAAAACAGTTTAAAAGAAGAGAAAGGCATTGTACATTTGAGAAGTTGAAGCAAAAATAACAAAAATAAATCAGTAGGATACAAATGACTTTCTCAAAAGAAATTATTTTCCTTTTCACAAGGACCATCATATTCTCACTTAATTGTAGATTTATAATGCAGCTACTGCCACTTGCAAGATAAGTTATTGTCAAAATAAATACTACAAATTTGGAAGATTAAGCTAAACAGAATGTTTCATTTGTTTTATTTTTATCATATTTGAATATAATTTAAGTAGAAAATGAAAGGGTTTTTAGATATTCTGATAACATTTAATAAATGGTGCCAATGTTTTTCTACAGGAGTCCCATACAAATCTAAAGTAGTTTTTTCCAATGAAAAAATATTCTGCTCACTAATATTAAACATGTCTGTTTCTTCTTTTTCTAAGATAAATGTTCTGAAAAATTACAAATTTTCACTGTATATACATAGGAGTGAAATAGAATAAAAAATTATTGGTGTGTGACTTTTGAGATTATGTAGTGAAGAGTCTATCAATTTTAAAATAAGGAACTTGAATCCAGGAAATGTTTTATGACTTCAAGTTTTAGAGGCTGGGTGATAGACGGACCACGTAAAGGTCATGTTTTCTAAGCCTCCAACTGATGGTTGAATTCCCTTTAGTGCATCTGTGTATTGTGGTCAGTTTCCTAATGTTAAAGAATGGCACCAGCACTTTGTTCCTACTAACAGAGATTCTTCAACATAAACTCATGTGCCACCTGTTTCACAAAAAAAGTTGACATTTGAAACTAAATCTAGCAATTTATCCATGTATGTGCATATATGATTAATCTTTATAATAAGGCATTGTAATTTAAATAATTTCAAGTAAGTGACTTTAGCCAATTAACATGGAAGTTAGATGAGGTTTAAGTAAAATCAGTCACCATCAGTTTTTTTTTTGTTTAAGTTTTTAAAATTCAAATTCTTTTTGAAAATAACCGAACAATAATTGATCTGGAAAATAGTACAGTTATAATCCTCTATAGTGGTTTAAACTGCTTAAATGAGGATTACAGAAACAAAATGTTTTTCCCTAGTGTCTGGGGCTTACAACTAAACAGATGGATTTGATTGTTGGCCTAATATATTCCTTTCTGCCAGACATTTTCTGTATTATAAAATATTTTCATTATGCTAAAAAAAAGCACGAGTCAAACCAAAAAAGTAATAAACAAAAATGAACAAAATTGTTTGACATGTGAAAAGTGAAAAGCAGAAGAAAATAAAGGAAAGGGATCTTGGCACATATGTCTACATGTCTTGCAGTTAATGAAATGTATTAAAAATTTATTAGAACATACATATTTTTTATGTATTTAAAATAGCTTTACACATGAAGGTGCTTCATCTTGAACATCCATTCTTTTATCACTTCTTTCCTTCCTAATTCATGATTAACAAAGGAAATCCTCCAAACAAAATACCTTTAGTTAAATAAACCAGAATTTACAATATTGCATATATTCATTCAATCATAGTACTACTTGAGTAAAATAATGTTGCTGCTTTTGAGAAATAGTACAGTGGAAGGAATCGACACAAACAACAAACTGTCTTTTAATATTTATAAAATTATGTAAAATACCACAACATATTTTAATATCTTTATGATAAAATAAATTTGACATCTTATAACTGGAATACACTTGTTAGAAAGGTCAGGTTAATTTTGTAAGTTAAATGTGATCACTAGAAACGCCATTGCTTGATGTCATGTTGGTACTTAATACATATACCTTGTAATATATAATATATGTTTTTATGGCATATATTTGAGAATTAACGTTTCACTGATTTATGATTTAGAGCAGCGTCTTGCAATTGTTACTTACAGTATTTGTCCTTTCAATTTATTCAAGAAGAGATATGCTGTATGCTCTTTCTATTGAAATTATAAAAATATCTAAAGTATGTGTTTCCTGTTTAACATATTTTAAAGTTTTGGGTGAATTTAAATTTTATATTATTTTCTCTTCACTCCTTTTTATCTCCTAAAATGGTTATTCTCCTGGCTTTCCATCTTCTGCATCTGTATTACAATTATTTATACTTTTCACTTTTCTTCAATTTAAATTGACAAATAGATGCTTTTAAAAAATAAGGTTAAATCCCTTCAGAACCAGGAAACTGTTTAAAACTTCTTGGTCTGAGATGACATTTTCTTAGCTAGGTATTGTCCCTGACCTCACCAACCAAATAGTCAAATTTAGATATAAGCCCATTACATAAACCTAGTTTATACACACACACTCTCATACACACACACACAGAGTTGTTTTCAAAATCCTCTATTTCTAGTAACTGAGCTCTTTGACCCTCTGGATTTTTCTTCTTCAATTTTCTCCTTTGAGTTTACAATCTTTTCATTAAAAAAAAAAATTTAAGAATTCCAGATTTGTGTTAAAACTACTATGAAATTTTCCAACCCCTTTGTAATACTTAAAGTCAAATCTTATAATGCAGAGAAAAGTAGAGGTAGAATTCCTACTTATAATTCATGTTTGGATTGGGAGAATCTAGAATTATGCCTCAAAATACAAAATGTAAATTTTGTTAAAAATAATTTTCAGGCAGCAGGAAAATTTACAAGTGGCAGAACTAAATTTAGAGCAGCCAACCAAATACAACAGTAGGACTAAACTTGAGCTTACCTTGGGGGCTGGGGTGTGGAAGAGAATTACAACGAAAAACATAACTTGAGAGAGATGTAGTCATTCTTTCACTGTAAATAAAGGGCCTCAGATAAAGAATCTCAAAATTGTAAAGCAACTGAGCAGTAGTCATCTAGTCCTAGCTACTTATTTTAAGAGAAGAGACGGGTAAAAAGGCAGACTCTTGTCCAAAATCAACAACTACTAATTGCTAAGAATCAGGTCTCTTAAATCCTACTCCAATGATCATTTTCATATTTTTTATATGTACTATGTATAGATAGTTTACAGCTGTGTATTTCAGTAAGCCATAAGAGTCTGCCTCTACCTTTCTACTTTTGAAGGTAGTGACAAGAAAAAAATTACCTTAAAATGTTTCAAAGGCAATAAAATATCCTTAATTTGAATTAATTGGGTAAAATGGCAAGTAAGATTTAGTGAAATGATCATTTTAAACTATCTAACAAAAATTGTTTTGCTTTTTTCAAATTCACGGAGTGAAAAAAACCTAATTGCCTAAATGTTTCAAGCTATCATTTCTACCTATAAACCTCATAAAATGCATTATGTAAAAAATTCAAATTATAATTGAGGAAGCTAAATATATCCCTTGGATTCTTGTTCATGTGTTTTTTGTAAAGAAAATAATTGTTATTTAAATATCTCATTAGATCAGATTACATAACATTTTTAATTAGTGGGGTGAGGTTTTAATTAAATAGTTTTTCTTTATTTCACTTGGTGTCATTAAAAATTTAAATAAAGTAGAAAGTAGTCTTCTGAACTATAGTTTATCCCTTTAAAAATTATATAGCAGCTGTAGTTAATAAAATAATTTATACTTAAAAGGAAATAATACTTTTTTTTCCTTCATCCAAAATACTTGAAAAAATGTTTTTAAAATGTTCCAAGTTACTTCATTGAACTTGTATGTTTTTTAAGGCAAATCTAGTCATATCTACTTTAATATAGTACACAATGAAATATGCCAGCCTCTTATGATGTTGATTTTTCATATAATAATATCAAAAAGAGTAGCAAGATATTTTAGATGAAATCCAAAAAGTTATAATTCACTTTCATAAATTTTGTACAATATGGACTGAACATCAATCATCGTTCACAAGCAATGTGTATGAAAGGAAATGGTTATTGGCAGAAATACTAAAATGTATTTTAAGTTTTTTCAATTATGTAATTTTCTTAAATGTGTCCTAATATGTCAATTAGGTTAAATTACCTTAAAAGTACACTAGTTTATTTTAAAAACCGAGCTCATTAAATTCATCCCACTTTTATAATGTATCAGTATTTTTATTTTTCTAGTTTAATTTTTTCCATAAAATTTGATGAATTCAAATGTTTTATGATAAAGAGTTAATGTTTTGCTCTTCTATTAAAACTGGGTAGTGTTAAAAAGTACCTATACATGTATGCAAGATTCTCCCTATAGTACACTTAAAATCCTTTTATACTGCTTGGTATTTTTACTGCTTAGTGATCAGATTGCTATTTTTTTCTTCTTTATTTTCTTCTGGGTGCCCTATATCAGGCTTAAGAAAGCAGTTTTTTTAACTTGCATAATTCCATGCTAACAAAATTTGTTAACTTGAATTTCATTTTAAACTTGTGTATCCTGATACATGTTTTTGTTTGTTTTCTTAACTAGTGAAAAAGGCCATAGATTTTAAATCTAGAGGATTTAAATTGTTTCCAGGGAAAGACAACAGCAACAAGTTTTCTATCTGTGAGTGTACTCTTTTTTTTTGTTTCTTTCTCTAGTGCAAGAGTGAAGTTTGTGGTGTCTGTGTTGTTTGTGTGTTTTATAAAAATGTGTATTTACCAAATTAACTGCATTAATATTTATATAACATGCATGATTATTCAATATTTTCTTGTATTTAAATGCATATTGAGTTATTGGGTTATTGTGGTAAACTTTGGAGCTCAGATTGTTTCAAAATGTAAAAGAAAAAACTTTTGATCTAGCATGTTGGTAACATTCTAGTTTTCTAATTCTAGTATGTGAGATAAAAAAATGAGTGAAAATCATCAAATTAATGGTTTCTTGTAGGAATTTTTGTTTGAACGTATCTAAATTTCAACATAATTATCTTTCTAAGGAAAAATTTATTTAAATAGCAATTTTTCATTTAAGGAAAAATATTTTAATTTGAGTTAATGTATACAAACACTTAAATCAGATATTTTGTAAATGAATTAACTAGCTAATTAATTTTTCTTTTATTTTGAAAAATCTCATGAAATGAACTGAGGTACACATATTTATGTGCTGCCCCAATGCACAATTTTGCTTAACATTCAGGGATTTATAGATGATCTGAAGTTCATCCATTAATCTCAGATTAAGAATCATTGAATTTGAATATTCATTGTTATATTACCATATATGAACATAAAATAAGATTTTTAAGAAAGCTATGAATTTTTTCAATATAAATCAATCAGCAGTTTGTAGAAATACCCTGCCTTACTGTTCCTGCAGATACATATTATAAATTTTAAAAGAAGCCATTCATGATACCACATCTGACTTCTAAAATGCCTTATTGATAATAAATAAGATTAGTTATTTTAAATAAATATTATCTTCTTAGCAAAAATACCTTTTTAATATTATTTATTTTTATTCAATTCTAAATCATCTGATGAAATGAGTTTAAAACTATTTCTTAAAAAAATCATTCATTATAGTTATATCAGTAAAGGATTCTACCCACATATTTATTGAGTTGTATTTGTAACAGTAAATGGCACAAATTGAGCAATTACATCACTTATCAAGAAGCAAACTTGGAGCCTGTTGGTATCAAATATTTTAAAGTGTCCTAATTTTAAAATGTGATTTTTCACATTTTGTTAGATTTGAGAATACGAAACCAAAAATAGCAGATATCAGTAGGAAAATGTCAAATTGGGTTACCTGTTTGGAAAGCATTAAACAGTTCATTTCAAAGTATTTAGCTGTATAAGTATGATTTATTGTTATATTTTTAGGGTTAAAACATTTTCAAAATTGATAACAGTTTTTAGGGAAAATAAATCTACAGTATTTTTCATATATTAATTATTTGATACACTTCAGAGAGAAAGATATTTTTCCTATACAAGAAAATATAAACATAAAAAAGTTGTTAGGTGAAATTATTCTGACGTTTCAAATTTTATCATGTCAACATGAAGGAAATGATGCAGACTTAAATAATTAGGTTTACTACTTTTTTTTTTCTAATATTTTGTCTGGCTAATCTATTTATTTTAGAAATCTAAGAAGAATTATAGGCTATCACTTTCTTACCCTTTCCTCATTTTGGTTACACAAATGTTATTTTATATGCTTCATGCTTCAAACTTTCAGATGTCCTGGGAAAATTAGGCTATTTATACGGAAATTAAGATGTATGCAACTCTACATCATCAACAATTATAAATATTACAGTATATATAAATGTATCATAGTAATATGCTGTACACCTAAATCTTACACAATGTTACACGTCGAATTTATTCAATAAGAAAAATGTGTATGTAACTTTTTATACTTGGTATATTGCCTTAGTGGACATACATATTATTTTCATTGTTCTTATACAGTGGTTATGAGGGTGAACAAGAAAGGGAAATTTAAACATAATAGTGTATCTGGGGAAACAAATAAACCCTGATTAAATATATATATATATAAATATTTTTATTTTTTTTTTAATTTAAAGAATATTTACTTTTAAATATCAGGAGTAAAGTTAATGAGACAAAAAGAAAAAAGTTACTCATAAAGCAAAAAATGTTAATTTACTTCATAATTTTAAAATACATTTTACATTTATCCATTACAGCTTATATAGGATATAAAATATACTCTTGTGCTTTCTTATTTTTATTTTTGAATAGAAATAATTAAACTCTCATCAAGACAGATTATTTATGCCAATTTTTTTTAGCAACAATAACAAGCCAACATTATTTTAAAGTTATTTTCCTATAATTTTTTTCTCAAATGTTTAATAGCTAGTTACAAATATATATTCTCTATGGTTGATCACAGAGAAAGTTATAATGCTTTAATTTTTATCATTATTATATATTTGTTACCAAGTAGGCATTTCGGTCTTCATCTCTTTGAATCGTTAATTTGACACAGAGCCAAATAATTTTAAAAGGAGACAATTTTTATCTGACATTAAACTTTCAAAGGAAAAAAATAATAATAAAGCTTGTGTTCTTTGAAAAAACTATCTATTCAATCACTAGAACTTCCAGGAGTGAGCATAATTATGGAGGACATGAGCTACACACATTTCTAAAGTGCGTCTTCCCATAATAGCACCTTTAAAGTTTAACTAAGAAACAAATTAATAAGAGATTCAGGAAACTGCAGTAGTGTTCATGGGAAGCATTTGATTGTTTAAATGGCTAATTCAGATTCTTTTTCCTACTTTAGTACCTGAACTCTATGTAGTCTCTTTCCATCCCTTCTTGTTGTTTATCAAAGAGAGTAGGTTTGCAAATAAAGGAAAAAATATTTTTAATTTAAAAAATAAAAATAAATTTTTATATTTTAAAATGTTGAATTGAGTGAATTTATTCTTGCCAACTTTTCTACTAGGCTCTTCTAAAATTTTAAGGTGGAATTATAAAGAAACTGTGAGCTTTCCATAATGTATTTTTTAAAATTATTTCATCTTCTTCAAGTCCATGCTTTCATGCATTCTTATTATACATTCATTTCACAATTCTATTTGAACTACTTCTCCATGGCAGCACCATGCTAGACTAAGAAAGTAAAAAGAGTGAATAAAATACAGTCTCAGTTGGCAATGATCCAACATTTTATTGGGAAGCTAAATGAGTTAAGTGGCAACTCTTTTAGGATATAAAGTTAGTATAAAATAACATTCTGTCTACATTCATGATGTTGGAGTTCAGAACAAGATCCAAAGCATTCTATTTTATAAGGTGGAATACACTTTTTAAATCTAATATAAAAAAAATTCTAAGATGCCACTAGCTGGATGAGGTAATGTAGAGATGACTTTTAGTAAATGACTTTCAGGATCTAGTTATTTTTATCTTTAGAGTACATTATGTGCTATGTAAAATCAGAAGCTTAAGAAAACGTGCTTGTAATGACAATATTTTATTTTGATGTTGACTAATTTTATAGTATTTTCAAGCTAGAATATACAATAATATAGTACATTAATTAAAATTCCTATAGCATATTTTATAAGCACATATAATAAATATACTTCAATGTTATAAGAAACGATAATTCATCCAATTTTCTTAATTCTATAAATTCTGCCCTCTCTTCTTGTCACTGATGTGTGGGGAAAAGGATTCATATTGTATTAGTACTAGTAATAATAATAATAATAACATTATTATTATTATTGTCCTTAAAGATCAGAGCAAAAAGGATATTCCCGTAGTTATGCTCTTTTCAAGAGCCAGGACCCTGTCCATGTAATTAACTTTTAAAGAGCACTCATGTTCTTTTTACAAGTTACTATTCAAATTGAAAGAAGTAAAAATGATAAATATGTGTCCAGTTGTTTGAATGGCATTACGTAATGAAAGCAGCTGATTGAATGGATACTAACTTCATTTGAATGTCTTGGCGTCACTAGCTATGGGCAGTTTTGTAGCATCTAAATATCAGATAAATAAGAGATTATATACTTTATTTTTTATTTTAAATTTTTTAATTAAAGAACACTAAATACATGTATCATGCAGCAGCTCTCCCGTTATCTTTACAATTTAAGTTGGGAACTTTTTCACTATTGCAGATGTCCAAAGACAGCAGTTCAAAGGACACTTTCAAACAGACAAAAGTAATTTGACAATTAAATCATAAGAACTGGGATTAATTAAGTGAACATGGTGAAAGTTATAAATATGCTCTGCATTGTAAGATAAAATATTTGGAAGTGTTTTGAATTTTAAGTATTGATGCCCTTTCTCCTTTCTGAGCTTTCTGTACAGGATGGAGAGCTCAGGTGTTAAGAGTAGAATTTCTTGAGTCAGTCTGCCAAGGTCGAAACATAGACTAAGGCAGAAAGTGAAAATAGGACTTTAGAAATGTGTCTTAACCTCTCTATGCCTCAGTTTCCTCACCTGTAGGAAACATATAATAATAGTAGCTACCCTTCAGATTTGTGTGAGGATTAAATGAGCTGATACATGTAAAGGGTGTAGATTAGTTCCTGACACATAGTACTGTGTGTTAGCTATTGTTAAAATTTATATTAACCTAGGCAATATTGATGATGAAATGGAAAAAATGAAATTTTTTATTATTTTTATTTTCTAATGTATTCGCAGACACGTCTATTTTTACCTATAATCTGTGTTATAAATTTAATATAATAGTGTAGGAAGCCTAAGTCATACCACTTCTTTTTCTTATCTCTATCGTATGTTAAAAAAGTCACATTTTAATAGCATATACTATAATATTTTCAAAAGTCAGTTAGGATAGTTCTTCCCATAGAAAAAAATACTCATTGAAAACAGTGTACAACACATTGTTTTTAATCAACCTACTAGGAAATATTTACTGAGAAGTCATTAACCCCCATCTAGGTACTGTGGGAATATTAAAATAATTATAAGTTTTTCCTTATCTTTATCAAGTATATAATATATTTGTATATATGACTAAGGAATGTGAAACTACTAACAGTATGACAAAATAATTTAAAAATTAAATATAAAATTGTCCATGCCATATAAAAAGAGGGATTAGAAAATCTGGAAAAAAATGAGAGACTGTATTTTGCAAAAAGTGGGACTTGAGCTGAGTCTTGAAAATTATATAGAATTTTGATATCTAAAGAGGAAGAAATGGAAAACATGGAGACCTGGAGAAAACACAGAGCATGGAATGAGCATGGCTAACCAGTACAACTGCAGAAGAATGAAGAATCTGTTGGACTTGAGTTATGGATGTATCTTGGTGGCTAGTGGGTAATAGAGGTTATATACTTAGAAATCTAGAATCATAGGATATTTGGACAGTAATGAAAACTGTGTTTGAGAAAGTTTAGTTCTAGTACTCAAGATGAATTGGAAGAGAATGATAATAGAGAAACAAAAGCATCAGTGATTAAGCTGGATTTGAGCATGCACATGAAATGACTATGAGAATTTTGGTGGGTTGACCTAGTAGGTCATTGAAGGAGCAGGATGGAGCTTGGGGAAAAAAATGACAAAACCATATATTTGAAATTCTTAGCAAAGAGGTAATTTTTCAAGCCACGAGGAAAATATAAAATATGGTGAATTATGGGTCACTGTCTTTGAATTTGCCCTCTGTATGTGATATCAGCTAAAGTAAGAGAGTGGCCAAAACAAACATAAGAAGCAACAAAAGCCAGAAAGATAAAAAGAAATGAATTAGCAAGTCAGCAGACCAAGAAAAGCAAAAATATCACATGCTTTGTGTGGATTGGTGAACTTGTAATTTGGCAGCAGTAAGGATACTGTTGAGGATATTTAGGAAAGTGATTTTTATAGAATGAAGGGTGCAAACACAAAATTTCATATCTAATTGAAAATATGACAACTTTACCAGAGGTATGACTGTTTGGCCATCATCTGATAGTCATCTTGCTATCTGATAAATCAATATGAACAAGTTGACAATCTGAACTAAATGATGCAGGGATCCAGTGGTTCTCAATATTGACTCTACATTAGAATCACCTGGAGGATTATTAAAAAAATCAAACAAACAAAAACAACAACAAAAAACAGATCCACAGGGTCCTACCCAAAGTAATTGCATTAGAATATCTAGACATAAAAGTTAAGCGTCTTTATTCTTTTAAAAAAGCTCTACAGGTGATTCCAACCCACAGTGTAGGAAAAGAACCATTGCAAGGTTTACAATTTCCCTCTCTAGAGTCTCTACTCAGGTCCCATTCTTTTCTTTAAAACGCAGATAGGGCTTCCCTGGTGGCACAGTGGTTGGGAGTCCGCCTGCCAATGCAGGGGACACGGGTTCGAGCCCTGGTCTGGGAAGATCCCACATGCCGCGGAGCGGCTGGGCCCGTGAGCCACAATTACTGAGCCTGCGCATCTGGAGCCTGTGCTCCGCAGCAGGAGAGGCCGCGATGGTGAGAGGCCCGCGCACTGCGATGAAGAGTGGCCCCCACTTGCCACAACTGGAGAGGGCCCTCGCGCAGAAACGAAGACCCAACGCAGCCATAAATAAATAAATAAATAAAATTTAAAAGAATAAGGCTTTAAAACGCAGATAAGTTGTTGAAGAGGAAAATAGAAGTTACTCTCTAATTCACTGTAAGATTGAATTCATGAATCAGTATCACTCAGATATTTCAGACCTTATCTGGTTTTGATCTTCCCATTTGAAAAAAAGCGCTATCTTGGGGAATTATTTACTGTGATCACATTCACTGAAAATATTAATAAATCTTTTTAATAATTGGGTGTTCTGAAGAAACTGCTTAAAGTGTACAATGGCTAAGTAAAACACAGTCATGGAAATTGTTAAAGGGTAAAGCCCTTATTTTGATTTTCATCATTATATCATAATTCAATGACATGCTCGATAATTTGCGCCACAGTTTTACTTTCACATTGGCAGACTAAATTCTTTGTTATATACGAAATAAAAAGTGGTAATAACCTTAAACTTTTTAAACTTTTTTCCACAGGGTCTTATTTTCTATTGCAACTTTAAAAATAATAAGTACCCAAATGACACTGCCCTAACTGGTGGTGACTTCTCTACTGCCAATAATTAATGGAAAGTCTGGCACTGATACCCTGGGAGTGCATTACAAGAGATTTCACTATTTGATAGTAATTAAAAATAAAGTGTTAATTGTTAATGTGTTAATATTCAGATTAGTAAGTCATTGAATAGGAACATGAAACTTTCTTTCTTATATGTCCACAAATAGAAAAAATGTTTCTGTCCTCATTATTGGTTTATCAAACTATATTTAACTTTATATAAACTATAGTGATTACAATAACAAAATACAAGAATATATTTTATGTACAACTTTAAATGAATATCACCCTTGTTTTTCTAATCATATATGTTTTGATTCTTTTTTTCTTTTCTTTTTTCTGTTGTTCCAGTAAATGAGGGAGGTATTAAAACAGCTTCCAATTTATGCCCAGATCCAGGAGAACCAGAAAATGGGAAGAGAGTTGGATCAGATTTTAGGTAAGATTTTAAATTGTTTATTTCATTATTTATCTTGTTAAGGTTTATTTTAATTTAACTTCAAATATAACTAATAATATGGAGATGAAGACCTGGTGACTTAAAAGTGTGGCAGCTAGATTTCATTGATGTGTTACCATTAATAATATTTCATTATTTTAAAGTGACTAATCAAATTTATTAGGATACTTTTTGGAGTTTAAATGATTAATCTATTGTCATGTAGTACGTGAAAAATCATGGGATTTGATTTGAAAAACATGAGTTTGAATTCAAATTCTTCTGCTTATAAATTGTCTGATCTTTGGTAAGTTATTCAATCCTGTCTGCCTGAGTTTCCTCTTCTGTAACATGTATATCAAATTTACCACATAGAATGGTGAGTTTCAAATGAGGTACTGCCTGTGAAACCTTCCTGCAAATGTTCTATAAACATTTTATATGTAATTTTTAGAAGTAAATGTAACTTGAATAAGCTTTATCTCCATCTTAAAATTAGTATTTATTTTAAAATTTGAAATTAGTTTACTTACAACATAGAAAGTGTATGTAGTAGACTATGGTAGCCATTAACTTGCACTATCAAACAATATTTTTTAAAAATCTTGAATTTTCAGTAGTCCTCTGTAAAATTTTACAAATAAAAGATACAAAAAATTCTATAAAATACTAAGTGATAATTTAGTTAACATTCACAAATACTTATTTTCACAAAATATTCATGATATATTAAATTTAAAAAATGATAATGGTTATAGTTACACATACCACACATTTACAATCTTTTCTTATTTATATTGTTTGTATAAAGGACAAATGCTGTGCTAAAGAATATCCCTATGAATAAAAAGATAGTTCTTATAATAAAGACCTGTGAAAATTTTGTCCCCGTGGATCACTCAAGTTGACTTAAAGTTATATTTTGATATACTTGCAGTGAAAAACAATATTAGTTCAATATGAATAAAATTGTAATTTTCTAAAAATTTTGCAGAACTTTAACTAGCCTGATAATTAATATGGATAATAATGTTTGAAAAAATCACACTAGAAAGAAATTCAAAAGACCTGGGAAACTAGTCAGTCTGATCTTAATAAACTAAGTGACTATATTAAAAATCAACTAAATCTCTCAACCTCAATAATTAAGAGTGATATTTCATAGACTGCAGAGTGGTAAACCATTTACCTAGTATTTTTACATGTATTCTTTATTTATTATAAAATGCTATAAGGTGTTTATTATTTTATTCCCACTTTACAAATAAGAAAACTGAAACTCGGTTTATCCAGCTAATAATTTGATGGAAATGAAATTTGAACTCGTTACTTCCTGATTCTAAATCCTGACCCTTTAATCACTATATTACATTATGCTTTGAAACCAAACTTCATTCACATCCCATCCTTGCAATAAACTATCTTGTCTTCTCCAAGAGTTGGTTTCGTCAGATCTAAAAACGAGGATAATAATACTTGTTTCATAGGGTTGAGGGAAAGATTACATGAGATAATGTATGCATGGTAGTAATCATAAAGCTTAAGACAAATAAGTATTCAATTAATTCTAGCTTCTATTATAGTATGATAAGATAAATGAAATAGTTATTATTAATATTAATATTTATTTGGTCTCACTTTTTGCAAAAATATGAGGTTTATTAGAAATAGACTTAATAGGAATATAGTGAGTTAAATTACTTTTAGTGGATTTCAAATCATAAGATTATCTTACAGTCATGTTTCAAGACCCTGATAGATGTTAGGCATCAAGAAGCTCACAGTCAGGCTAAGATATAATAGAGTCATTATAATTTAAGAACATGTGAAATGTCATGGAGACAAAAGAGGTATGATATTTTGGGCAGCTAGGAGATGAGGGTCACAGAGGCAAATGTTGAGGTGGGTTATGAAGTATGATTGGAATCTGGTATAGAGAGGAAGAGAAATCCAGAGACCATTTATATGTTTATACATTCATTGTCTACATATATTGTTTGCCTGTTATGTACCTGGTTTTGTACCAGGAACAAATAAAACACTTAACAGCAGACATAGTACATGCCCCCCATAGTTCTTCAAATTTAATGACAAAAAAGACAATAAACAATTAAATGAATATCAAATTTTAAAAAGTACTGTGAAGTCAAAAATAAAATTAAAAATCAAGCTTCTGTGAGAGAGGATAAAGATGTCAGAGTGGGAATCCACCCAGTGTAAGAAGGTCCCACTTTCATTGATACCAGAAGAATTTTATGCCTCTAGCCTACAGGAAAGGAAGAGCCTCACACTGAGGAAGAGCTTGATGAGCCATTCCAGGAAAATAAAGATTAGGGACTCTAAATTATAGAATGTAAATTGAAGAAAGTCACAGAATACAATAGAAAAGTGGTAGAATGAAGTTGAGGAGATGTGGAGAAACCAGATCTCTTCTTCAGAAGAAGCAAATTGACAGCCATTCTGCTTAATCTGCACTGAAGATATGTTTTGTTTTAAACACACAATGTTTTAAAAATTTGTGAGTCAACATTTAAAAATCAGATTTCACACACACACACACACACGCGCGTGCACGTGTGCACACACGTTTTTGTATTCCCTTTTTAGATTTGGCAGCTAAAACCAATGTACCTTCATTGCAACATCTACTGGAACCAATTAACAGATGTTCCCTTTAGGCTAAGCAAACTCTCTGCTTCACAGTGGTCACCCCTAAGCTTCTTCACTCATGTAGGTCACCTACCTATTATGGGAAGCTGTAAAGAGATTTGAGAGAGAGAGCTGATTCAATTTATATTTTCAGTACATCATGCTTTATACTTTAGATAGATGGATTGAAGAAAACAAGTTTTAGTTAGAAGGCTACTGCAGCAGTCTGGGTTTAAGATGGTAGAGACTTAGACTATGGTGATAGCAGTGAGCTAGACAGACTCAAGATATCCTTTGAGTCTTGGACACTCAAAATTCTCAGTGTCCAATGATATTTGATGTGGAAAGTAAGAAAACAAAAAAGGATGATCCCTAATTTCCTCAGCTTGAACATCATGAAATTGAGGTAAATAGTTATATTTAATTAAGTGTGGAAGTCCAGAGGTTTTGAGGGAAAAAATAAGAGTTCTGTTTAGAGATTGTAAACTTCAAATGACTTAGAGATTAACAATTGGGTATGTTAAGTTCATAGGTGAACATAATTAAAGTTCAGAGATAGCAAGGAAATATCAGTATGTAAATGTGATTAAGAATCCTAAAGCAGCATGAATAGATGACATCAGTTAGTGTAGAATGACAAGAGAATCTATGACATAGTCCAAGTTGTATGCTATTTCATGATATGATTGATTTTAAGAAGCTATCAAATCATTCTCACGAGTGGCAAGAGAAATACGCATGAATGAAGCAAGGGAAGGAAGTCCTTTAAAAGGGATCAGGACACAGACCTACTAGAGAATGGACTTGAGGATATGGGGAGGGGGAGGGGTGAGATGTGACAGGGTGAGAGAGTGTCATGGACATATATACACTACCAAATGTAAAATAGATAGCTAGTGGGAAGCAGCCACATAGCACAGGGAGATCAGCTCGGTGCTTTGTGACCACCTAGAGGGGTGGAATGGGGGGGGGAGGGTGGGAGGGAGGGAGATGCAAGAGGGAAGAGATATGGGAACATATTGTATAACTGATTCACTTTGTTATAAAGCAGAAGCTAACACACCATTGTAAGGCAATTATACTTCAATAAAGATGTTTAAAAAATAAAAAAAAAATTAAAAAAAAGGGGTCAGGAATTTTGAATACAGTTGAAAATGATGAGGACAGAAGACTGTCTCTTAAATTTGACAACAAGAAGGTTGTTGGCAAGAGTGATTTCACTGGAGTGACAGAGGTTGAAACAAATTGAAATAAGCTGAAGAGTGAATAGACAGTTCAGATAGGTAATAGCTTTGGAACATCAAATTGCATAAAGCAGAAGAATAATGGAGCAGTTCTATAGTCATTAGGAAGTCAAAAGAGATTTTCTTTTTAGAGGTACAAGAAACCAGAATATGTTTATTGGTTGATACAAATAATCCTGTAGAGAGGAAAATACTGATGATAGGAAAGATTCCTAGTGGGTATAAGTAAAGGAACATAACTTTTTTGGAGAAAATAAACACGATCCCAAGGGCAGGAAGAGTGCTCTAGAGCCTGTGAGCCACAACTACTGAGCCCACATGCCACAACTACTGAAGCCTGTGTTTCCTAGAGCCCATGCTCCACAACAAGAGAAGCCACCACAATGAGAAGCCCGCTCACCGCAAAGAAGCCCATGCTTGCTGCAACTAGAGAAAGCCCATGAGCAGCAACGAAGACCCAATGAAGCCAAAAAAAAAAGATTTTGTGAAGGGAAAATGAGAGAGCTTATATTTAATACTTTTACTCTGGGAAGGCTGCATCAAGCAAGACCATCAAATATATATATATATATATATATATATATATATATATATATATATATATATATATATATATATATATATATGAGAGAGAGAGAGATGGGAATGGATGGGAGAGGAACTTTGAGAGAAAAACTGGAAATAGTCATTACCCAATAGTGGGAGAGCAAGTTTGATATAGAAATATTACCTTGCTAAGTAATTTTGAGTGTCCTTTTGAGATTGATGATAATGAATCTGCCTAGTTATATGATTTCTATCTAGAATTACTAAGCTTCCCAGGTACAAGCATGAAAAAGATTGTGCAAAGGCATGATAAAATTCAGTGCATTCAGGAAATTTCTAGTGATTCTTCTAGTCATAACAAATAGAAACATGGATATGGAGCAAAGAAAATTTCAAGCAGAGTTATAGGTTGGGGGTCCTTTACAAGATAAGTGGATTAGATCATCTTTCAAGTTCAGTTTCAGCTATAAACAAGACCGATTCAGAAATAGCAGGTAAAATATTTTTAATCTGTTTCAGAAGGGAAAGAAATAATTTTTTTGTGTTTAAAAAGTATAAAACGATAATCATTCTTATATAAAAGGCTATGGGAAGCACCCCAAAGAATAAGAAAAGAGAAAGCTGGTAAAAGAATAAAAATCACTGACAAAAGATATACTGTGTCAGCTTATTTTGAAGCAATATACATTTAGTTAGGGCTTGAATTAACTCTATGTTACTGGACCCCTATCATTTCAAAGGAAAATTAGCCTCTGTTAGGCAGGTACACGATGAATCACTACTTCCACATATGGAAGCAAGCCTTGTTGTTGGATTGAAGCACCAGTCCCTGCCCCATAAATATTAAAACAAACAAACAACAAAGAAGCAAAAAAAGACAAAAATAACTCATGGCAATCTCTCCTGGTGCCCTTTACCCATTTGTCTATGTAATACTCCAGTTCTTTGAGGTACCAGGGCTCACGCATTTCTGCAATTTAGCGAACATCCAGGTAAGTGTAAGAAGTCAGTCTCCCCCACCATTTAGTGCCTCTTTACTCACTGAATTGTCTTCTTGAAGCCTCCCTCCTAATTGGGTTGAGGTAGGAGTGGGGATCACCCACTCAAATGCTCCAATTCCCTCCAAAGAAATTATACTTGCAAATTTTTAATTAATTGGTATCCTCAAATCTTCTAATACATCCTTCCTGGAGCTAAGTTATGTGTTATTCTAATGATCTTGAACGATTTTTTTTTAATACATCCTTAACAAATTCTACACAAATGTTCTGAAACCCCTCTTTTAGAATGTGTGAGCACATATCCTCATTTATCAGCCTTGGGGCTTCAGCTAAAACTGAAACAACCAGAAATGTCTCATTTGTTAACATACTTTTCCATAAATGATCATTTCCGAAGAAGGGAAAAATTGTGAAACGAGTCCTGTTCCATCTGTAAGTATGAAAAATTGATGAGGACCTAACCATAGACGATTTTTAAAACAAATGAATGAATGGAAGTTCTAATAACAGAACGTTAAACTGTTTATAAGCTGCATTTATTAAGATTTCATCTATAAATGTTTGTGTTTCTTTAATCTTAAAATTATATGGCTTCTAAGATAAGCACACAAATATACATAAAGATAAATATAAAACAACTTTTGTTTATTGGCTTCTTAGCTGTTAGGAACATGTTTTTCTCTGTTACTCATATCTTAAAAAATTCTACCAAGACAATTTCTCAAGATTTGCCTATCACCATTGTTAATCTTATAGCAGCCCCTGAGTGTATTGGCATAGGGTCTAGGGAGAGCAATACTTACACACTGGACTAGAATTCAGGTCTTATTTTCAAGTGCAATATAATTTTCTTATAACACACAAAAATTATTTAGGTAGTAGGGTGGCTTTTGATTTTTTAAATTGGAAACACCATTTCCTAGCAAACCAAACTTAAAACTTGGTAGTAATTACAAGCAGCCAGGGGCAGGGTGGGGGTGAGAGGCAGATAGGAAAGTAGGAACAGTTGTTTATAGCACCAAACACCACTGAATCTTTTGGGGGGGTGTTTTTTTTTATTGTTTTAATTTTTATTGGAGTATAGTTGATTTACAATGTTGTGTTAGTTTCAGGTGTACAGCAAAGTGAATCAGTTTCATACACATATATCCACTCTTTTTCAGATCTTTTTTCCCATACAGGCTATTACAGTGTATTGAGTAGAGTTCCCTGTGCTATACAGTAGGTCTTTATTAGTTATCTATTTTATATATAGTAGTGTGTATATGTCAATCCCTATCTTCCAATATTTATCCCTCCCCACCCCATTACCCCCTGGTAACCACAAGCTTGTTTTCTACATCTGTGACTCTACTTCTGTTTTGTAAATAAGTTCATTTGTACCCTTTTTTTAGATTCCACATATAAGTGATATCATATGATATTTGTCTTTTTCTGTCTGACTTACTTCACTCAGTATGACAATCTCTAGGTCCATCCCTGTTGCTGCAAATGGCATTATTTTGTGCTTTTTTATGGCTGTAATAGTCCATTGTATATATGTACCACATCTTCTTTATCCATTCCTCTGTTGATGGACATTTAGGTTGCTACCATGTCCTGACTATTGTAAATAGTGCTGCAATGAACATTGGGATGCATGTATCTTTTCAAATTACGGTTTTAGAGAGAACCTAGCTCAACATAATAAAAGCCATGTACAACAAATTCACAGTGAACATCATTCTCAGTGGTGAGAAACCACTGATTTTTCTTTTTTTTTTTTTTAATTTTTTTTATTTATTATGTTTATTTTTGGCTGTGTCAGGTCTTCGTTTCTGTGTGAGGGCTTTCTCCAGTTGTGGCGAGTGGGGGCCACTCTTCATCGCGGTGCGTGGGCCTCTCACTATCGCGGCCTCTCTTGTTGCGGAGCAGAGGCTCCAGATGCTCAGGCTCAGTAGTTGTGGCTCACGGGCCCAGTTGCTCCGCGGCATGTGGGATCTTCCCAGACCAGGGCTCGAACCCGTGTCCCCTGCATTGGCAAGCAGATTCTCAACCACTGTGCCACCAGGGAAGCCCCTGATTTTTCTTTTGAAGTATCTCTAGGGTCCAAGCCCTCATCCGTTGCCACTTCTATTCTTTTAGCTCAGATTTGATTAAATCCCTAACAATTCCTGCAGGCTTCAAGGTTTCAGTGTAATGTCACTCAATACAATCAATAAACCACCAAAACCATAAATAAAAATATATAAATTGATTGATTAGAATCAAAATGTCAGTGTCCTTTGGTCTATAAATTCGGAGGCTAGGAGAGAAGGGATTAATTAAAGTACTTTAAAAAGTTTTTGCTTGTTTTTTTTGTTTGTTTTGGTTTTTTTAACTTAAACAAACATTGCAAAATCTAGTTAGAACTGCTTTGAAATTTGAAGCAGGTAACTTCTCATATGTTACCTGCCATCCTATTAATAAAATAACATTGCCTTTTCTATTCGTTTATCTTACACTATTTTATAGTACTCATCACCACTGAAGTAATGTATATGTATTTTATTTTTATGTTTTCTGTCAAGCCCCACTAGAATATTGGCTCTAACAGTCCATGGGCTTTGTTTAGTACAGTATCAACTTCACTGAAAATAAGTTTTAACCACTCAATAAATACTTGTTTTTTTAAACAAATGGGATCTTAAGAAATTTATGAAATCACTAATCATTTAAGATTTAGAATTTATAAAGCACTTTCAAGACAGAACAGTAGGTAGGCATACACACAGTTTCACTTCATAATGTATATAAATATTATTTTCATAATATTTTAAAAATACCACAGCAAAAATATTACTTTTAAAAAGGCATACAAAAACTTGAAAGAGCAAATTAAATACAAAGATGAAGAATAGTAAAAAGTAGAGTAGATATGGGCTTCCCTGGTGGCGCAGTGGTTGAGAATCTGCCTGCCAATGCAGGGGACACGGGTTCGTGCCCTGGTCCGGGAAGATCCCACATGCTGCCGAGCAACTGGGCCCATGAGCCACAACTACTGAGCCTGCGCATCTGGAGCCTGTGCTCCGCAACAAGAGAGGCTGCGACAGTGAGAGGCCCATGCACCACGATGAAGAGGGGCCCCCCTTCGCCACAACTAGAGAAAGCCCTTGCACAGAAACGAAGACCCAACACAGCCAAAAAAAAAAAAAAAAAAGTAGAGTAGATATAAATGAAAGTGAACAAGAAATTAATAGAGAAAAATCCATAAAACCAAAAGGTGGTTTTATTGAAAAGATCAATAAAATTGATAACCTTTAGATAGACTAATCAAAGAGAGAGGGAGAGGAAGAGAGAGAGAGGGGGAAAGAGAGTAAGAGAAGAGATACAATCCACGAATATTAAAGGATAATAAAGAAATATTATGAACAACTCTGTGCCTACAAATTTGATAATTTAGGTTATATTGATGGATTTCTTACAAAACACAATCTATAAAATTCTCACAAAAAGAAATAACTCATCTGAAATGACCTAAAACTATTAAAGAAATTAAATCAATAATTAAAACCTTCCATTGGTGGGAATGTAAATTGGTACAGCCACTATGGAGAACAGTAAAAACTAAAAATAGTAGTACCATATGACCCAGCTACCCCACTCCTAGGCATATACCCAGAGAAAACCATAATTCGAAAAGATACATGCCTCCCAATGTTCATTGCAGCACTATTTACAATAGCCAGGACATGGTAGCAACCTAAATGTCCATCAACAGAGGAATGGATAAAGAAGATGTGGTACATATATATAATGGACTATTACTCAGTCATAAAAGAGAACAAAATAATGCCATTTGCAGCAACAAGGATGGACCTAGAGATTGTCATACTGAGTGAAGTAAGACAGAGAAAAACAAATATCATATGATATCACTTATATGTGGAATCTAATAAAAGGGTACAAATGAACTTATAAAACAGAAGTTATAGTCACAGATGTAGAAAACAACCTTATGGTTACCAGAGGATGGGGGGGATAAATTGGGAGATTGGGATTGACATATACACAATACTATATATAAAATAGATAACTAATAAGAACCTACTGTATAGCATAGAGAACTCTACTCAATACTCTGTAATGGCCTATATGGCCTATATGTAATGGCCTATATGTAATATAGCATAGAGAACTCTACTCAATACTCTGTAATGGCCTATATGGGGAAAGAATCTAAAAAAACAATTGTATATATGTATATGAAACTGATTCACTTTGCTGTACATGTGAAAATAACACAATATTGTAAATCAAATATACTCCAATAAATTTTTTTTTAAAATAAAATAAATTTAAAAATAAACCTTCCAAAATACAAAGCATCAGGCCCAAATTGATTCAATGGTGAATTTCAACAAACATTTAAAGAATAAATGATACCAATTCTCTACAGTCTTTTCCAGAAAAATAGAGGGAGTACTTCCAAATTCATTTTACGAGTCCTCACTACCCTAATACAAAAATCAAAGACATTGCTACAAAGGAAAATTTCAAACCAATATGTCCAATGAACATAGATGCAAAAATTTTCAACAAAATATTAGCAGATTAAGTTTGACAATGTATTAAAAGAAGTATACAGCATGGCTAAATGGGATTTATTCCAGGTATAGAGGGCTGGCTTGACATTCAGAGCTCAAGTCATTTCATAAGTGGGCTAAAAAAGAACATCATATCATCATTGCAATAGAATGAAGAAAAAAAAAAACAAAACAAAATTTGACAAAATCCAACCCTCTCAGAAAACTACGAAGAAAAGAGAACTTTATCAATTTGTTAAAGAACATCTACTACTACAAATATGCAGCTAACATGATATACACTTAGTGGTGAGAAACTTTTTCCCAAGATCCGAAACAAAACAAGAATTTCCCCTCTCACCACTCTTTTTCAACATCATACTGAAAGTCTTAGCTAATACACTAAGACATGAAAAGGAAATAAAAGGTTTATAAATTTAGAAGGAAGAAATGAAACAAACTTTTTTTTCTTGCAGATTGTATGATTGTCTATGTAAAAAGTTCCAAAGACTCAACAAAGAAACTTGTGGAACTAGTAAGTGATAATAGCAAGGTTTTACGATACATATACAAAAGTTATTATTTTTTTGTATACCAACAATGAACAAGTGGAATTTGAAATTAAAAGCATAATATCATTTACATTAGCACCAAAAAATAAAAATAAAAAAGACAGACAGACTTAGGTTTAAATATAACAAAATATTTACAAGATCTATATGAGGAAAATTACAAAATTCTGATTAAAGAAATCAAAGATCTAAATCAATGGAGAAATATTCCAGGTTCATGGATGGGAAGAATTAATATTAATGAGATGTCAAATCTTTCCAACTTGAGCTATAACTTCAGTGTTATCCCAATGAAAATCCAAGAAAGTTATTTTGTGTCCATCAACAAAATAATTCTAATATTTATATAGAAAGGCAAAAACCCAGAATAGCCTACATGATATTGAAGAACAAAGTCAGGGGACTAACTCTTCCTCAGGAAGAGGGTGAGGGATGAGTAGGTAAACTCATTTGGGTCAGTGAAACTGACCATTTGCCAGTGAAACTATTCTGTGTGATACTGTACAGGTAAATACATGACATTATGCATTATGCATTTGTCAGTGCCCATGACATTATGCATTTGTCAAAACCCAAAGAATACAAAGAGTGAACCCTAGTATAAATGTGGACTTTAATTAATTAAGTATATCAATATTGATTTGGTTCATCAACTGTAACAAATGTACCCCACTAATGCAAGATGGTAATAATAGAAGAAACTGTGTTTGTGTGTGCATGTGTGTGTTGGGGGGGGGGGGGAAGAAGGGTACTTCTTCTGTACTTTCTGTGCATTTTTTCTATAAATGTGAAATTGCTCTAAAATATAAAGTCTATTAAAAATGAAACAACATACAAGCAATTTTATATTTTGAACTGAGTGATTTATATATCTGTATGCATGCACACATACATGCATATGTTTTTTTGACTATAATATAATATTAAAATACTTCTCTAGAATATTAGTATAATAACCTCAAACGTTTCATTCTCCTGGCATGGCAGTAATTTCTGAGAAGGAGAACTTTAGAGAGAAGAAAAGAGATATTTCAATTGAGACATGTATTTTTTGACAGATAAGAAGAGCTGCCCCATCTCAATTTCCATGGCCACAATTGTAGTTAACCCATTTAAAACATTTTTATGTAATTGCAATGTCAGCTTTACTAGCTGCAGATTCTTCCTCTTTTCATCCATGTACAAGTTATTATCACATTAGTCTTCCAAAAACATCTGCAATAATGTGTTTTTTCAACTCAAACACCAGCAGAGCTTTCCTATGGACTACTTTTTCACAAACTACTCAATTTTGGCAGTTAAAACATCTCAAAATATATCCAATGTTGCCACATTTATCTGCCAACCATATTTTTATGGTGACAAATTATCCTCACATAATTTGCCTCAAATATGTCTGATTTTCCCTGACTTCTCCACTCGGTTTTGTTGTTTCTTCCTCCTGGAATATTCTATACCAGCATTTTTGCCTGTGTCATCTTATGCATTCTTCAAGGACTAACTTAAAATCCTCCTTCCTAAAGCTTTACTTATTTCCACAATCTGTTACAATCTGGTTAACTCCTCCAGCATTGTGTGTATCTTCATTACAGTACTTAAAATATTTTTTTTCCTTGTCTTGTAGAAACTTTTCTAAGTGTAAAATCCTTGGAATCAGAAATAAGATTATTCATATTTCTGTATGCCTGATGAAGAGAGTTCAATAACTGTAGTGAATTGAATGGCTTAAAACAGCAGCTTCAGAATTTTTCCATTAATTTCTCTGATCATATGACCTTATAGCAGGACTTCAAACTCATCATAAAACTAAATGATTTATGGGCAGCAGTTGCTAAAACAGAAACATTCTTCTATGCACAAAATCAATATTTTTTAATCACTGAGGAAATATATAAGAAAATCCTTGGGAAAGTAAGGCATCTTATAGACTTGTATTTTACTTACCATTTTATGCTTTAATCTCCAAGGTGAGAGTCCCAGAATCTGTGTTTTGAAATTTTAAAAGCTTTCTTTCTAATTTGAAATTCGTATGGAGTATAACAGGCTTTTAAAGGGAGAAATGCTGCCAAAGAGATATTGAAGCTGCCAGCAGTTTCTATGCTGAAAAATAAATTAAAAATTTAAATGTCTTTTAAAATTATAACTAAATGTCTGGGAAAGCTCAGCCTCCAAGATTCTTAAGTTTCACAGACTTTCCTTCTGGAGGAAAGGCCTTGTCTGATACTTTTCCTTTCAAGAGATGTCACCCAGTAGGGACATGAATTTGTCTTCTTGAGAGCAAAGAATAATGTTGGATCCAAAATTTGGGTTTTCATTTGGATTATTAAAACACTGGTATATCTTGGGGTTGAAACAGCAGGGAATATGCTTCTCATCTGGTAATATTAAAACACGACTATAATGAGGAAAGGCTGACTATCATGATGTAAATCTATCATACTTTTAAATGTGGACCCATCTTCACCCATTCTCCTAGCATGAGATTTGTAAATATGGTAGTATGCTCATTTATATATCTAACTTTGATAATTTCAAAGACATCATTAATAGAAACTTCCAAAGTTGTTCTATCTCTTCCCACAAAATATCTTCTGAAGAATAGCCTATGCATGTGGCACTTCCTTCCTCACCACACAGCTATTTCCTAATATTTTGTAATCTGACTTTTTGCATCATCTCTTAAATTAGTAATGACTTTTCCATCCCTAAATTAAGTTAATTTTCTCACTGCTCACTTCCCTTGACCCTTCTGTCACCGTTGCAATCTCTTTTTGGGGTCTTTCAATGACCAAAAAATACCTTGGTTTCCCTGAGTTTACTCTCTGACCACCGATTTTTCACTCTTTTCTTAAGGAATTCACTTTCTCCTCCCATTCCCTAAAAAATAAACATTCTTCAGTGTTCCATCTTCAAAACTCCCCTCTTCTACTATATATTCAGCTTTAAGAATAGCATTACTTCTGAAGGATTCAGTAATCATGACTTTCCATGTTTCTCTCAGTTCTTTATTATTTTCATTCTTCTGAGATATAGATATTTATTATTTTAACTTAAAACAATTGAACTGGTCTTTTCTCCACAACACATATACATCATTACGAGTGAGAGAGCATGGAATTTGGAATTAGTTGGACTTAATTTTAGATGCCGCCACACTTCTATTAGACTTAGAGAAGCTCTTTATTCTCCCCAAAGTTCTGTTTCTTTTTCAATAAAAGTGGAAAGAGTAACACCAAATTATACTGTTTTAGTGAAGGACTAGATTATCTAACAGTCATAAAATTGCATAGTGAAGTACCCAGGATAAAGTAGAGCTTTTTCTTTCTTTTTTATTTTCTTATGATTTTCCTAGTGAATTCAGATTTTAAAATCTTCACTCTTTCTCCAAATCCTGCAACCTGTTGATTCTACTTCTTCAATCTTGTGAATTATTTTCAATTCATATTGCCTCCATCCTACTTTATACACTTAAAACTTCTCACCATTGCAATTGCAATGGTCTCCTATTCTATTGCAAGACGTATTACACTGGGCTTTCAGATAAAGATTCTTATTATATAGCTACTGATATATTACCCCTGGATCAAAAACTTGTATCTCCCATGGCTCACTGAATTAAGAAATTATATCAGTTATCACACACATACATATAGCATACATTAACTTAAAATAACTTTCACATCATTATTTTGTTACTAATTAAAACATTGTATGTGTCAATATTGCTATTTTGCTAATAAGTAAACCTGTATGCCAGAAGTTTGCACACTTAACAGTAATAAAAGCATGCCTTGAACGTAGAGCTTATGGCTTGCAATTTGGTGCTCTTCCCCCCTCACTTATACATTTGCGTTCTAGCATTTAAATTTCTCCTTAATACAGTCCAAACCTAACTTTCTGACATTATATTTCTATTTCTACCATATTGTGTTACAGACTGCTAAATGTGCCTCTTCAGAAAATAAATCATTTTAGTTGTGTGATACGTATTTTTAGAAACATTAAAAAAAACACAAACTACTATTTCCTGAAACTAACCATTTGCTTAAGGCAAACTGTTCTTCCAAATGCCTCTACACTTTATCAGCTATTTAGCACATGCTTTTCTCTCTTCCTAGAATATGTTTGACTATAAGAATCCTATCCATTCTTCAAATGGACTTTCTTCTTCCTTGGTTTCCCATAACTTGTATCCATGCTCTCTTGGCTCATAGGGCTTGAATGATATTCACGGTGCGCTTCTCTTACCACAATACTGGAATTTATTCTGTTTTTTGAAGGCAGGTATTGTCTTATTACATTATTCATCACCAAGCCAAAAACAGTTTAGATGCTTAAGAAAAGCTTGCTTATTTGAATTTGAGCATAAGAAAAGCTTGCTGATTTGAATTCGAGTAAACTTGCACTGCAGCCTTCCTCTGGTGTTATGTTTCAAGACCAGTGCAATTAAGACTTATCATTACTATCATTGTCTCTGTGGAAAGTTGTCTCTGGCCTCTTTGACAGAGTTCCATAAAAGACATATTACCTATGTCTGAAAACAAAGAGCAGTGAAAGCATAAATACTCTATTGTTGCATGGGACCCAGATTGCACAGGACAATATCATCATATTAAAACTAGCTCTAATTTTAAAAAGTCTATTTTAAGTTGCATAAATATATAGAAGAAATAGTAAGCCTAGATTTTTGAAAGTTATTCCAAGTATGTTTATCTAAGCTGATAGGACATTTAGGAAATATGAGTTGTGAAAATGCTTGACATGGGTAGGCAATCTTAAAAGAAAACACAAATAACAAACCTTAGTCCTTACACTGTACATACTTACTGAGGAGCTTAGCACTTTATCTATACTTTGTCTGCTTTATCCTTATTGTTTCCTCATTACTGGAGGGGAAAAGCAAGCTGTTACTCCAATGTTACAGTAAAAATATTAAAAAGAAAAAGTGATACAAGAAATAGTTTGAGGCTACAAATCATTTAAATCATCATAATATTTCATTGAAATAAAGTTTAAAATATACATATTTAGAAATGTATTAAAATATTCTATTTAGGACATAATTTTTGATGAATAAAATATGGATAAAGAAAGCATTTCTGCTTGTGTAATGTGGGAATACTTTGTGTATACTAATAGTAATTTCAGATCTATAAAAAATGAGATTGTTTCATGTATTTTATTCTATATATTATTAAATGACAATATTTTGAAAAAAGTTATAATAAAAATATATATTTAAGAATCTCTCCTAATTTGTCAGCAATATGGTAGAGTAGAAGGATGTGAGATCACCTCTTCTTACAAAAACAAAATCACAAATAACTGCTGAACAACCATAGACAAAAAAAAAAAAACAAAAAAACAAACAAACACTGGAATCTACCAAAAAAGATACCCTACATCTAAAGAAAAAGGAGAGGCCAAAATGAGACAGTAGGAAGGGCACAATTGTAATAAAATCAAATCCCATACCTGCTGGGTGGGAGACCCACAAACTGGAAAATAATTATACCACAGAAGTTCTCCCACAGGAGTGAAAGTCCTGAGCCCCATGTTAGGCTTCCCAGCCTGCGGATCTGGTAATGGGAGGAGGAGCCCCCAGAGAATTTCTCTTCGAAGGCCAGAAGGGTTTCATTGCAGGAATTTCACAGGATTGGGGGAAATAGAAACTCCACTTTTGGAAGGTGCACACAAGGTCCCGTGTACACCAGGACCCAGGGAAAAAAGCAGTGACCTCATAAGAGACTGCGCCACACCTACCTGCTAGTATTGGAGGGTCCCCTGTGGAGTCAGGGGGCAGCTGTGGCTCACTGTGGGGACAAAGACATGGGCAGCGGCAGTTCTGTTGAATACTCATTGGTGTGAGCCCTCCTGGAGGCCACCATTTCCTCCCCAAGACCTAGCCCCACCCAATAGCCTGTAGGCTCCAGTGCTGGGACACCTCAGGCCAAACAACCAATAGGGTGGGAACACAGCCCCACCCATCAGCAGACAGGCTGCTTAACGTCTTCCTGAACAAGGCCCTGCCCACCAGAAGGACAAGACTTAGCTCCACCCACCAGTGGGCAGGAAGCAGACCCTCCCACCAGAAAGCCAATGCAAGCCTCTTAGACAGGCTTATTCACCAGAGGGCAGACAGCAGAAATAAGAAGAATTACAATCCCACAGCCTGTGAAATGGAAACTGCAATCACAGAAAGTTAGAAAAAATGAGGTGGCAGAGGAATATGTCCCAGATGAAGGAACAAGTTAAAACCCCAGAAGAACAACTAAGTGAAGTGGAAATAGGTGATCTACTGGAAAAAGAATTTAGAGTAATGATAGTGAAGATCATCCAAGATCTCAGAAAAGAATGGAGGCACAGATTGAGAAGATGCAAGAAATGTTTAATAAAGGCCTAGAAGAACTAAAGAACAAACAAACAGCGATAAACAATACAATAACTGAATTGAAAGATACACTAGAAGGACTCAATAGCAGAGTAACTGAGGCAGAAGAAAGGATAAGTGAGCTGGGAGACAGAATGGTGGAAATCAATGCCACAGAAAAGAATAAAGAAAAAATAATCAAAAGAAATGAAGACAGTCTAAGAGACCTCTGGGACAACATTAAATGAACCAACGTTTGCATTATAGGTGTCCCAGAAGGAGAAGAGAGAAAGGACCTGAGAAAATATTTGAAGAAATAATAGCTGAAAACTTCCTTAATATGGGAAAGGAAACAGCCACCCAAGTTCAGGAAGCCCAGAGAATCCCAAGCAGGATATACCCAAGGAGGAACACACCAAAAAACATAGTAATCAAACTGACAAAGAGAAAGAAAAAATATTAATAAGCAACAAGGGAAAAGCAACAAATGACATACAAGGGAACTCCCATAATGTTGTCAGCTGATTTCTCAGCAGAAACTCTGTAGGCCAAAAGGGAGTGACACAATATATTTAAAGTTATGAAAGGGAAGAACCTACAACCAAGAATACTCTACCCAGCAAGGCTCTAATTCAGATTCAACGGAGAAATCAAAAGCTTTACAGATAAGCAAGAACTAAAAGAATTCAGCACCACCAGACCAGCTTTGCAGCAAATGCTAAAGGAACTTCTCTAAGTGCAAAAGAAAAGACCACTACTAGAAACAAGAAAATTACAAATGGAATAGCTCACTGGTAAAGACAAACGTAAATTAAAGGTAGGAAATCATCTGCACACAAATATATCAAAACCAGCAATTGGGAGAAGAGGGGAGCACAAATTCAGGATATTGGAAATGTATTTGAAGTTAAAAGACCAGCATCTTAAAGCACTATTATTTATATACAGACTGCTGTATCAAAACCTCAGGGTAACTGCAAACCAAAAATCTACAATAGATACACATACAAGAAAGAAAAAAGAATCCAAACACAATACTAAAGTTAGTCATAAAATCACAAGAGAAGAGAACAAAAGAGGAAGGGAAGATAAAAGACCTACAAAAACAAATCCAAAACAGTTAAGAAAATGGCAATAGGAATATACATATTGATAATTACTTTAAATTACTTTAAATGTAAATGCTCCAACCAAAAGACATAGACTGGCTGAATGGATACAAAACCAAGACCTGTATATATGCTTTCTACAAGAGACCCACTTCAGATCTAGGGACACATACAGACTGAATGTGAGGGGATGGAAAAAGGTGTTTCATGCAAATGGAAATGAAAAGAAAGCTGGAGTAGCAATTCTCATATCAGACAAAATAGACTTAAAATAAAGACTGTTATGAGACAAAGAAGGACACTACATAATGATCAAGGGATCAATCCAAGAAGAAGATATAACAATTGTAAATATATATGCACCCAACATAGGAGCAACCCAACATATAAGGAAAATACTAACAGCCATAAAAGGAGAAATTGACAGTAGCACAATAATAGTTGGGGGACTTTAACAACCCACTTTCATCAATGGACAGGTCATTCAGACAGAAGATCAATAAGGAAACACAGGTCTTAAATGACACATTAGACTAGATGGACTTAATTGATATTTATAGAGCATTCCATCCAAAAGAAGCAGAATACACATTCTTCTCAAGTGCACATGGAACATTTTCCAGGATTGATCACATGCTGGACCATAAAGTGAGCCTTGGTAAATTTAAGAAAACTGAAATCATATCAAGCATCTTTTCCGACCACAATGTTATGAGATTAGAAAGCAACTACAGAAAAAAAACTGTAAAAACTCACAAACACATGGATGCTAAACAATATGCTACTAAACAACCAATGGAACACTGCAGAAATGAAGAGGAAAGCAAAAAATACCTAAAGACAAATGAAAATGAAAGCACAACGATCCAAAACCTATGAAATTCTAAGAGGGAAGTTTATAGCAATACAATCTTACCTCAAGAAACAACAAAAACACAAATAAACAACCTAACCTCACACTTAAAGCAACTAGAGAAAGAAGAAAAACAAAACCCAAAGTTAGTAGAAGGAAAGAAATCATAAAGATCAAAGCAGAAGTAAATGGAGTAGAAAGGAAGAAAACAATAGAACAGATTAATGAAACTAAAGGCTGGTTCTTTGAGAATATAAACAAAATTGATAAACCTTTAGCCAGACTCATCAAGATAAAAGGGAGGGGGCTCAAATCAATAAGATTAGAAATGAAAAGGAAAAGTTAATGATACCACAGAAATACAAAGGATCATAAGAGACTACTACAAGCAACTATATGCCAATAAAATTGACAACCTGGAAGAAATGGACAAATTCTTGGAAAGGTACAATCCCCCAAGACTGAACCAGGAAAAAATGGAAATATGAACAGACCAATCACAAGTACGGAAATTGAAACTGTGATTAAAAAACTCTGAACAAACAGAAGTCCAGAACCAGACGGCTTCACAGGCCAATTCTATCAAACATTTAGAGAAGAGTTAGCACTTATTCTTCTGAAGCTCTTCCAAAAAATTGCAGAAGAAGGAATGCTCCCAAATTGATTCTGAGACCATCATCACCCTGATACCAAAACCAGACAAAGATACCACAAAAAAGAAAATTATAGGCCAGTATTGCTGATGAACATATACACAAAAAATAACAAAATATTGGGTTGGCAGAAAAGTTCATTCAGGTTTTCCATAAGGGGTTACAGAAAAACCTGAATGAACTTTTTGGCCAACCCAATGCTAACAATCTGAATCCAACCATACGTTAAAAGGATCACATTCCACGATTAAGTGGGATTTATCCCAGGGATGCAAGGAATTTTCAGTATCTGCAAATCAGTGTGATACACCACATCAACAAATTGAAGAATAAAAACCATATGATCATCTCAGTAGATGCAGAAAAAGCTTTTGACAAAATTCAGCACCCATTTATGATAAAAACTCTTCAGAAAGTGGGCATAGAGGGAATACACCTCAACATAATAAAGGCCATATATGACAAACCCACAGCCAACATGGTTCTCAATGGTGAAAAACTGAAAGCATTTCCTCTAAAATCAGGAATAAGACAAGGAAGTCTACTCTCGCCACTTTCATTCAACATAGCTTTGGAAGTCCTAGCCACAGCAATCAGAGAAGAAAAAGAAATAAAAGGGATCCAAAATGGAAAAGAAGAAGTAAAACTGTCACTGTTTGCAGATGACATGGTGCTATATATAGAAAATCCTAAAGATGCTACCAGAAAACTACTAGAGCTCATCAATGAATTCAGTAAAGTTGCAGGATACAAAATTAATGCACAGAAATCTCTTGCATTCCTATACACTAATGATGAAAAATCTGAAAGAGAAATTAAGGAAGCAATCCCACTTACCATACATCAAAAAGAATAAAATAACTAGGAATAAACCTACCTAAGGAGGCAAAATACCTGTACTCTGAAAACTGTAAGACACTGATGAAAGAAATTGAAGATGGCACAAACAAATGGAAAGATATACCATGTTCTTGGATTGGGGGAATCAATATTGGCCAAACGACTATACTACCCAAGGCAATCTACAGATTCAGTGCAATCCCTATCAAAATACCAACGGCATTTTTCACAGAACTAGAACAAAAAAATCTTAAAATTTATATGGAGATAGAAAGGACCATGAATAGCCAAAGCAGTCTTGAGAAAGAGAAATGGAGCTGGAGGAATCTGGCTCCCTGACTTCAGACTATACTACAAAGCTACAGTCCTCAAAACAGTATGCTACTGGCACAAAAACAGGAATATAGATCAATTGAACAGGATAGAAAGCCTAGAAATAAACCCATGCACCTATGGTCAACTACTCTACAACAAAGGAGGTAAGACTATACAATGGAGGAAAGACAATCTCTTCAATAAATGGTGCTGGGAAAACTGGACAGCTACATTTAAAAAACTGAAATTAGAACTTTAACACCATATACAAAATTAACTCACAGTGAATTAAAATCTAAATGTAAGACTGGATGGTATAAAACTCTTAGAGGAAAACATAGGCAGAGCACTGTTTGATATAAATTGCAGCTATATATTTTCCTAGCCATCTCCTAGAGTAATGGAAATAAAAACAAAAATAAATGAGACCTAATTAAACTCAAAATCTTTTGCACAGCAAAGGAAACCATAAACAAAACAAAAAGAGAACCCACAGAATGGGAGAAAATATTGGCAAATGATGTGACTGACAGGGGGTTAGTCTCCAAAATTTACAAACAGCTCATGCAGCTCAATATCAAAAAAACTAACAACCCAATCAAAAAATGGGCAGAAGACCTACACAGACATTTCTCCAAAGAAGACATACAGATGGCCAAGTTTCACATGAAAAGATGCTCAACATCACTAATTATTAGAGAAATGCAAATTAAAACTACAATGAGATATCAACTCTCACCAGTCAGAATGGCTACTATCAAACAATCTAGAAACAATAAATCCTGGAGAGGGTGTGGAGGAAAGGGAACTCTTCTACATTGTTGATGGGAATGTAAATTGGTACAGCCACTGTGGAGAACAGTATGGAGGTTCCTTAAGAAACTAAAAATAGAGCCAGCAATCCCACTCCTGGGCATATGTCTGGCAAAAAACATTGTTTGAAAATTTACATGCACTCCAGTGTTCATCACAGCGCTGTTTACAGTAGCCAAGACATGGAAGCCACCTAAATGTCCATTGACAGATGAATGAATAAAGAAGATATGGAACATATATACAATGGAATATCACTCAGCCATTAAAAAGAATGAACTAATGCCATTTGTAGCAACATGGATGGACCTGGAGATTATCATACTGAGTGAAGTAAGTCAGACAGAGAAAGTGAAATATCATATGGAATAGCTTATATACAGAATCATAAAAAAAAATATGTTACAAATGAACTTATTTACAAAACAGAAACATAATCACAGACTTAGAGAATGAGCTTATGCTTACTGGGGGGATGGGTGGTGGGAGGGATAGACTGGGAATTTGGGAATGACATGTACACACTACTATATTTAAAAGAGGTAACCAACAAGGACCTACTGTATAGCACAGGAAATGCTGTTCAATATTCTGTAATAACCTAAATGGGAAAAGAATTTGAAAAAGAATAAATACATGTACATGTGTAACTGAATCACTTTGCTGTACACCTGAAACTAGCAAAACATTGTTAATCAACTAGCCTCCAATATAAAATAAAAATTAAAAAAAAAATCTTTTAGTGTCACCATTAATGACAATAAAAACATAAATACAAAATTCACTATATCAGATCTGTCAGACTTTCTCATGCTGTATTTGAAACGTTACTCAGATTTAGTATTCTATAATTTTTTATAGAAAAAAAATCAGCTTTATTAAGTATTTTATTTACTTTTATTTTTTAAAAATGTATTATGATGGACATACTATGTGACTTGGACAAAGTAGAAAAAGGGATTATGACCCTAATTATGTAATATGAGATGCATGTATAGTAATGAAATGAAATGAGAATAAGAGAAAAAATAGGACATGAAACAAAAAGAGGTATTTGAGTAATGAGAAGGTTTTTAGTTTAAACAAAATAGATAACATGAGAGACAGACAGGAGATTTGGTGTAGGAAGAAGAAGGAAAAAGATCTAGCAACTCACTGATACACCAAATGTGGAAATAGAAGGAGAGAAGACTTAGCAGTGGCAGACTACGGGTGTCCAGGAACGCACGGTGGACTCAGCAGCGGTGAGTAGTTAGTTAGCTGTTGTGAGTCAGTGTCAGTTGCTTGGTGGCGGGGGCCACTGTCACCACGAAGGGTACTGGACAGCCGTCGAAAGTAGTCACCACAGCAGTGTGTGATCTCCTCAGGTATCTGACTAAATTGGAACTTATGCTGTATACATTTCTTTGTGGATTTGTCTGAAAACCTAAGACCCTACAGCCCTAGGTTAAGACTCTTGGATTAACATAATGGTGTTAGCAGAAGTCATGTTGCTGTGGACTGGAGAGTGAATTTGCCTGAGGGCAAAGACAAAAGGGAGGACACTATAGGGAAAAGAATATTTGAGGTCAATTCCTAAGGAAAGGAAAGGAAGCAGTGACATAATGCCTAGAGTTAGTGCCAGTTAAACTGTCTTCAAGATGGCTGAGGAGTAAGACGTGGAGATCACCTTCCTACAAATACATCAAAAATACATCTACATATGGAACAGCTCCTAGAAAACACCTACTGAATGATGGCAGAAGACATCAGACTTCCCAAAAGACTCTTGGTGCTCCAGCCGGGTGTCAGGCCTGACCCTCTGAGGTGGGAGAGCCAAGTTCAGGACATTGGTCCACCAGAGACCTCCCGCTCCCACGTAATATTGAACAACGAAAGCTCTCTCAGAGATCTCCATCTCAACGCTAAGGCCCAGCTCCAGTCAACGACCAGCAAGCTACAGTGCTGAACACCCTATACTAGACAACTAGCAAGACAGGAACACAACCCCACCCATTAGTAGGGAGGCTGCCTAAAATCATAATAAGTTCACAGGAACCCCCAAACACACCACTGGATGTGGTCCTGCCCACCAGAAAGAGAGGATCCATTCTTATCCACCAGAACACAGGCACCAGTCCCCTCCACCAGGAAGCCTACACAACACACTGAACCAACCTTACCCACTGGGGGCAGACATCAAAAAAAACGGGAACTACGAACCTGCAGCCTGCAGAAAGGAGACCCCAAACACAGTAAGTTAAGCAAAATGAGAAGACAGAGGAATACACAGCAGATGAAAGAGCAAGGTAAAAACCCACCAGACCAAACAAATGAAGAGGAAATAGGCAGTCTACCTGAAAAAGAATTCAGAGTAATGATAGTAAAGATGATCCAAAATCTTGGAAATAGAATGGAGAAAATACAAGAAATGTTTAACAAGGACCTAGAAGAACTAAAGAGCAAACAAACGATGACCAACACAATAAATGAAATTAAAAATTCTGTGGAAGGAATCAATAGCAGAATAACTGAGGCAGAAGAATGGATAAGTGATCTGGAAGATAAAATAATGGAAATAACTACTGCAGAGCAGAATAAAGAAAAAAGAAAGAAAAGAATTGAGGACAGTCTCAGAGACTTCTGGGACAACATTAAATGAACCAACATTCGAATTATAAGGGTCCCAGCAGAAGAAGAGAAAAAGAAAGGGACTGAGAAAATATTTGAAGAGATTATAGTTGAAAACTTCCCTAATATGGGTAAGGAAATTGTCAGTCAAGTCCAGGAAGCACAGAGAGTCCCATACAGGATAAATCCAAGGAGAAACATACCAAGACATATTAATCAAACTATTTAAAAATTAAATACAAAGAAAAAAATATTAACAGCTGCAAGGGAAAAACAACAAATAACATACAAGAGAATCCGCGTAAGGTTAACAGCTGATCTTTCAGCAGAAACTCTGCAAGCCAGAAGGGAGTGACAGGACATATTTAAAGTGATGAAAGAGAAAAATCTACAACCAAGATTACTCTATCCAGCAAGGACCTCATTCAGATTCGAAGGAGAAATTAAAACCTTTACTGACAAGCAGAAGTTAAGAGAATTCAGCACCACCAAACCAGGTTTACAACAAATGCTAAAAGAACTTTTCTAGGCAGGAAGCACAAGAGAAGGAAAGGACCTGCAATAACAAACCCAAGCCAATTAAGAAAATGGTAATTGGAACATGCATATTAATAACTACCTTAAATGTAAATGGATTAAATGCTCCACCCAAAAGACATAGACTGGTGAATGGATACAAAAACAAGACCTGTATATATGCTGTCTACAAGAGACCCACTTCAGACCTAGGGACACATACAGACTGAAACTGAGGGCATGGAAAAGATATTCCATGCAAATGGAAATCAAAAGAAAGCTGGAGTAGCAATTCTCATATCAGACAAAATAGACTTTAAAAGAAAGACTGTTACAAAAGACAAAGAAAGAAACTACATAATGATCAAGAGATCAATACAAGAAGAAGACATAACAATTGTAAATATTTATGCACCCAGCATAGGAGCACCTCAGTACTTAAGGAAAATGCGAACAGCCATAAAAGGGGAAATCGACAGTAACACAATAATAGTAAGGGACGTTAACACCCCACTCTCACGAATGGACAGATCATCCAAAATGAAAATAAGGAAACACAAGCTTTAAATGATACGTTAAAGGAGATGGACTTAATTGGTATTTATAGGACATTCCATCCAAAAACAACAGAATACACTTTCTTCTCAAGTGCTCATGGAACATTCTCCAGGATAGATCATATCTTGGGTCACAAATCAAACCTTGGTAAATTTAAGAAAATTGAAATCATATCAAGTATCTTTTCGAACCACAATGCTATGAGACTAGATATCAATTACAGGAAAAAATCTGTGAAAAATACAAACACATGGAGGCTAAACAATACACTACTAAATAACCAAGAGACCACTGATGAAATCAAAGAGGAAATCAAAAAATACCTAGAACCAACTGACAATGAAAACACAAGGACCCAAAACCTATGGGATGCAGCAAAAGCAGTTCTAAGAAGGAAGTTTATAGCAATACAGTTCTACCTCAAAAAACAAGAAACATCTGAAATAAATAACCTAACCTTACACCTAAAGCAATTAGAAGAAGAGCAAAAAAAAAGCTAAAGTTAACAAAAGGAAAGAAATCATAAATATCAGATCAGAAATAAATGAAAAAGAAATGAAGGAAACAATAAGACCAATAAAACTAAAAGCTTGTTCTTTGAGAAGATAAACAAAACTGATAAACCATTAGACAGACTCACCAAGAAAATAAGGGAGAAGCCTCAAATCAGTAGAATTAGAAATGAAAAAGGAGAAGTAACAACTGACACTGCAGAAATGCAAAGGATCATGACAGGTTGCTACAAGCAACTATATGCTAATAAAATGGACATCCTGGAAGAAATGGACAAATTCTTAGAAAAGCACAACCTCCTGAGACTGAACCAGGAAGAAATAGAAAATATAAACAGACCAATCAGAAGCACTGAAATAGAAACTGTGATTAAAAATCTTCCAACACACAAAAGCCCAGGACAAGATGGATTCACAGGTGAATTCTATCAAACATTAAGAGAAGAGCTAATGCCTGTCCTTCTCAAACTCTTCCAAAATATAGCAGAGGGCAGAACACTCCCAAACTCATTCTACATGGCCACCATCACCCTGATACCAAAACCAGACAAAAATGTCACAAAAAAAACTTCAGGCCAATATCACTGATGAACATAGATGCAAAAATCCTCAACAAAATACTAGCAAACAGAATCCAGCATCACATTAAAAAGATCATACACCATGATCAAGTGGGGTTTATCCCAGGAATGCAAGGATTCCTCAATGTATGCCAATAAATCAATGTGATATACCATATTAACAAATTGAAGGAGAAAAACCATATGATCATCTCAATAGATGCAGAAAAAGATTTCAAAAAAATTCAACACCCCTTTATGATAAAAAATCTCCAGAAAGTATGCATAGATGGAACTTACCTCAACATAAGAAAGGCCATATATGATAAACCCCCAGCAAACATCATTCTCAGTGGTGAAAAACTGAACCCATTTCCACTAAGATCAGGAACAAGACAATGTTGCCCACTCTCACCATTATTATTCAACATAGTTTTGGAAGTTTTAGCCACAGCAATCAAAGAAGAAAAAGAAATAAAAGGAATCCAAATGGGAAAAGAAGAAGTAAAATAGTCACTGTTTGCAGATGGCATGATACTATACATAGAGAATTCTAAAGAGGCTACCAGAAAACTACTAGAGCTAATCAATGAATTTGGTAAAGTAGCAGGATACAGAATTAATGCACAGAAATCTCTTGCATTCTTATACACTAATGATGAAAAATCTGAAAGAGAAATTAAGGAAACACTCCCATTTACCATTGCAACAAAAAGAATAAAATACCTAGGAATAAACCTACCTAAGGAGACAAAAGACCTGTATGCAGCAAACTGTAAGACACTGATGAAAGAAATTAAAGACGATACCAACAGATGGAGAGATATACCATGTTCTTGGATTGGAATAATCAACATTGTGAAAATGACTACTACCCAAAGCAATCTACAGATTCAGTGCAATCCCTATCAAACTACCAATGGCATTTTTCACAGAACTAGAACAAAAAAATTCACAATTTGTATGGAAACATAAAAGACTCCAAATATCCAAAGCAATCTTGAAAAAGAAAAACGGAGCTGGAAGAATCAGGCTCCCGGACTTCAGACTATATTACAAAGCTACAGTAATCAAGACAGTTTGGTACTGGCACAAAAACAGAAATATAGATCCATGGAACAGGAAAGCCCAGAGATAAACGCATGCACATGTGGTCACCTTACATTTGATAAAGGAGTCAATAATATACAATGGAGAAAAGAGAGCCTCTTCAAAAAGTGGTGCTGGGAAAACTGGACAACTACATGTAAAAGAATAGTTAGAACACTCCCTAACATCATACACAAAAATAAACTCAAAATGGATTAAAGACCTAAATGTAAAGCCAGACACTATAAAACTCTTAGAGGAATACATAGGCAGAACACTTTATGACATAAATCACAGCAAGATCCTTTTTGACCTACCTCCTAGAGAAATGGAAATAAAAATAAACAAATGGAACCTAATGAAACTTAAAAGCTTTTGCACAGCAAAGGAAACCATAAACAAGACAAAAAGACATCCCTCAGAATGGGAGAAAATATTTGAAAACAAAGCAACCGACAAGGGATTTATCTCCAAAATATACAGGCATCTCATGCTACTCAAAATCAAAAAAGACAAACAACCCAATCCAAACATGGGCAGAAGACCTAAATAGACATTTCTCCAAAGAAGATATACAGATTGCCAACAAACACTTGAAAGGATGCTCAACACCACTAATCATTAGAGAAATGCAAATCAAAACTACAATGAGGTATCACCTCACACCGGTCAGAATGGCCATCATCAAAAAATCTACAAACAATATATGTTGGAGAGGGTGTGGAGAAAAGGGAACCCTCTTGCACTGTTGTTGGGAATGTAAATTGTTACAACCACTATGGAGAACCGTATGGAGCTTCCTCAAAAAACTATAAATAGAACTACCATAGGACCCAGCAATCCCACTACTGGGCATATACCCTGAGCAAACCATAATTCAAAGAGTCATGTACCACAGTGTTCATTGCATCTCTATTTACAACAGCCAGGACATGGAAGCAACCTAAGTGTCCATCATCGGATGAATGGATAAAGAAGATATGGCACATATATACAATGGAATATTACTCAGCCATAAGAAGGAACAAAATTGTACCTTTTGCAGAGATGTGAATGGACCTCGAGACTGTTATACAGTGTGAAGTATGTCAGAAAAAGAACAACAAACATCGTATATTAATGCATATATTTGGAATCTAGAAAAATGGTGCAGATGAACCTATTTGAAAGCAGAAATAGAGACACAGACATAAAGAACAAACGTATGGACCCTGAGGGGGGAAAGGATTGGTGGGATGAATTGGGAAATTGGGATTGACATATACTATGTATAAAACATATAACTAAGAGAACCTACTGTATAGCACAGGGAATTCTACTCAGTGCTCTGTGGTGACCTAAATGGGAAGGAAATCCAAAAAGGAGGGGATATATGTATATGTATAACTGATTCACTTTGCTGTACAGCAGAAACTAACACAGCATCATAAAGCAACTATACTCCAATAAAAAAAATTAAATGTGTTCAATCATTTATTTTGAAATGTTCTATCAGATTGAATAGCCTACTAAACCAGAAGGTTTTATTCAGCTAGGCAGGACAGATGTCTCTTCAGTGGTGACAAAGTAATTACAGTGGGTAGAGCGTGTATTCCTTTATGGTCACTTCAGTAATTACTGCACACTTTCCTAGAAATACATAGTCTTAATGAAACTTAGTTATAAGTTTTCTTTAATTTCTACTCAAATATTAAAGCATTCATAAAATGAAAACATGGTGTGTTTGTTAAAAATACTCATTTCCTGGATATTATTGACCTTGGATTCTGCTGAAGAGACTGCTTATTTTATTGATTTCTGCTTTCTTTGTGTTGTTTTGTACTTTTATATATTTGGTCTAGAATATGTTAAAGTGTAGCTGTGATCCTGGATGAAGGTGCTTGCAGATGCCCAAAAAGAGTCTTTCCTTCAACAGTGGGGAATAAATTAATGGCTTTCACAACTATTTGTATGACTGAGAGAAATAATTGAGTGTCCTATATGTGTTTGCCATGGTATACTTTATAAATAATATTTCATTTCATAATCATGACTGATGAGAAAGCTGAGGCTTAGAGAGATTGTTATTTTCACAAGGCCATAAAGCTGGAAAAGGGAAGAGTTAGTATTTGAAAGATCTGACTCTGCAGTTTAAACTGTTAACGGCAACTGTAAACTACTTTCCCCAGTGTATTAATTGGAGAAAACGTTGTTGGGATTGTTAATCTTTTGGGGAGGGTGGGAAAGGTATAAACTTCAGAGACCATTGCTGCCAGTTTTTGGTATAGATGTAGTAGCAAAGCACTTAGGTGATTATTACAAATTGCCTGTCTATAGTTTTCTATAATCAAAAGAAACAAGCTTAAACACTTGTTACTTAAACAAAATGCAATTTATTACCTTTAGTAAGAAGAGCCTGGTTAAACTAGAATATTATAATCATCTGTGATAAATTCCCTTGATGGAATCATTAGTTCATTAAGTTCTATGGACCAGGCTTCTGTGGGCCAGATTTTATACTAAGGTCTCTTTTTTAATGTTTTACCATCGTGAGTGTCTAACCACTAACTCCCTAGTACAGATCACCATCGCATCATCTCCCTGAGAGCTATGTTTACTGCAACAGCTTGTTATCAAACTCCCTGCTTCTGCCTTTTCCTTCTTTAAGTTTATTCTTCAACTAGCAGATGATATCACTTTATAACATAAAATAACATAATGTCATTCCTTGGGTTCACAGTCCTATAATAACTGCCCAATTCTCTCAGAGTAAAAGTTAAAATTCTTACTATGGTGTACAAATTTATAAATGATCTGCCCTCAATCTCTTCCTTCTTCCTTAACTTAATTTCATACCCCTGTCCTCTTCATTTGTGTGCTCTAATCACATTACTTTCTGGAACACAACAAATGTGTCAGATGTAGGAGTTTAGTACACGTGAATTGTAAGCAATTTAAATAGCCCTGAGAGAGTATCTTACCCAAGAATAGTTTTGTCCAATTATAGGGATATGATATCTCTGGACTTGGCCATTTTAGACAATAAATCTGCATTAAAATACACATTTCACTTTATTATATGTACAATAAAAGCATGTGCTTGCTCTCAAAAAATATGTATTTAACAATTTACTGTATACTAGGATATGTTTGACAGTTTGGAAAAACAAAATACATAAGTGTGTGAAGTTTTTCTGGTGAGATGAGTGACACAATAAGTAGACAGTGCATCAGATAGTGTATAGGAAACAACATGGAAGAAGATTATGGATTAGGATTAGCTGTTTTGTAGAGAATAGTCAAGGAGGACCTTATAGATACAATGAATGAAAATCAGAAGTGAGACTATGACAGATATGGACTCCTAGAGGAATAATTTTCCAAACTGACATAAAAGCAAATGTAAAGATCCTGAGGCAAGTTTATGCTTAATAATTTCAAGCCAGAGCAAGGAAGCCAGTGTGGCTAAAGAACAGAGATTGAGAGAGAAAATGGTAATAAATGAGTTATGAAACTTAACGTGGGAAGATGACATAGACCATCTGTAAGGTCATTGCCTTTACTCAGAGTGAAATGGGGAAGTATTAAAAGATTTGACACAAAAGAAAGGCACAATTTGAGCTAACTTCTAGAAAGATTGCCATGTACACTATTGAAAATGGATTGCAGAGAGTCAAGAACAGGAACAGGCAACCTATAACACAGCAAAGAGGACTATTGTCATTAACATAAATGAGAAATTATGGAGGCTCAGATCACTGTAAGGGTGAGAAAGCTAGGTTCTTGATTTTGAAAGTATTGCTCACAGGAGCTGCTCAATGGGGTGAATGTGAAAAGTAAGAAGAAAAAGAGTCAGGAATGACTCTGAGATTTTTAGCCTTCATCTAGGATAGTGTTTCCATTTACTGAGACGATGAAGTAAGAAAGGCAGAGAATTGACCATTAGGTAAACTTGGAAGGCTGCTCAGGCTAATAACATGGTCTGTTACTTGGTTATAGGGGTGTTTAATTCATGATAATTCACTGATCTCTGCATCTTGTTTTGTACTCTTTTCTGAATGTGTTTTATATTTAAAATAAAACCACTTTTTAAAAAGAAAGAATGAGAGGAAAAAAATGGCTCCAGAGGAAAGTAGATCCTAACACCTAGAGATTTTTACCTATACTAAAACTTTCTTTTCTTTGCTATTCTGCCTCTTAGTTCAGGTCTTTTGTCATCTTTAGCCTAGACCAGAGGTTAGCTAGCTTTTTCTATAAACGTTTAGATAGTAAATATTTTATACTTTGTAAGCCAAAGAGTCTCCATTGCAGCTACTCAGCTCTGACATTGTAGCATGAAAATAGCCATAGACAATGTGTCAATGAAGGAGTGTGGCTGTGTCCCAATAAAACTTTATTTATGGACATTGAAATCTGAATTTAATAAATTTTTACATTTCATTGAATATTATTCTTTTTGTGATATTTGTTTCACATGTTTGAAAGAGTAAAGACCATTTTTAGCCCCTAGACTGTATAAAAAAACAGGCAGTAGAGCAGATTTAGCCTGCAGGACAGACATAGTTGCCAACCCTTGACCTAAACTACTTGATTTATTGTTTTACTGGCCTCCCTTTCTCTAATTAATCTTCCTTTTACACTGTCCACCATACTGTTCCAGAGATATCTTTTAACAACACAAATGTGATGATGCAGTCCCCCTGCATGACAAGTTCAGGAAGCTGAACAGGAGCTGTTCAGGCACTGGCTGAGTGAGAGGGTGCAGGTAATGTTCTCCAGGCAGAGGTGGCAGGGAGAACAGTGCAGACAGAAAACAGCATGGCATGCACAAAAACTGTCAGCTGCTAGAGGTGCTGATGACATGTGGCATTGCATTAGAGATGAGATGGAGAAACTGGCAGGGACTTAACTGCTGGAAGGCTTTTTATGCAACATTAAGAAAATAGAATTTTTTTTCTTTTTACTGGTGAGTTACTGTTTAAGGATTTTAGGGGAAAAAAAATGCATGGTCAGTTTTTTTTTTTTAATTTCAGAAAAAAAGATCCATTACCCTTAGCAATTAGGATTTTTAAAAAATGATAATTTTAGTAACTTCTCTTTCAGTGGAAAGGGAAGCAAAATCCAAATTGCAATAAGTTAAATAAGAAATGGTGGGTGAAGTTTATCTAAAAAACAATCAGCACAATTTTGCAGCCCTAACTGTATATGTGTGTCTGTGGATGGACATACACGTGTCCAAGTAAATACACATATAAATACCTGCTAGAGAAGTACTATAATGTGGTATGAACACAAGCACTGGGATTCAAGTCAGAAAGTCCACTTTTTGCTTCACATTTACCACCTACTTAAGATGGGAAGTTTAGTCAATTATTTAACCTTGGCTTCTACAACTAATAACAAGATAATTAAACTTGATGAGAGCTTTTTGCAATTCCTACGAATACCTGCATGTTATTGATTTATAGTAGATTCTTGTTTGTGATTTTTATTATATATTTGTACAAGTCATATTTTCATATTTTGGTTTCTAAAAAGAACAATCTTTTTTGTCACTGTGGAACATTTTTGACCTATTGGATATTGCCAGTAGAACCGGAGCCTAACCATTATGGTATATTCTTCTAATACTGTTTTTTAATCCTTTGCTCAATTTTAGCCTTGGATCAACTGTGCAGTTCTCTTGTGATGAAGATTATGTCCTGCAGGGTGCTAAGAGCATCACCTGTCAACGGATAGCTGAAGTCTTTGCTGCTTGGAGTGATCACAGGCCTGTATGTAAAGGTAAAGAAAAGTCTTTAAAATAAAAATGCTCTCTTAACACATTTTAATAGTTTGAACTTCATTCCACTGAGTATAAATTTCAATTGAAACTTTGAGCTGTAATGCAGGAAACACTTAGCTCATGTATTTAAGAATATTTATTGAAAATCTGTAATATGCAAACCACTGTGTCAGATTCCCAAGGAGTTCCCAATCTAATAATCATATAGCAACAAATTGGAACCTTAAAATATGTAATACAGGGCAGTGGTAACTTTGTTGGCCTTTTTTTTTTAATCATGAATTACCATGTATAGTCATTGATGTGGATATAAATTTTTTTAAACCATAATTGCACCTCCACTTGTATGATTTGCCATTTGAATTGCTTATGTGTCCAATAGTAGTGATGTTGGTGCCAGTGGAGGTGGAGCACTTGTTCTATAATTAGTTAATTTAAACTAAGACAAATCATTGAGTGCTCTGGCTTTTCATATTACCAGTAATTGCAGATAAGATTTACTTCCACCACCTTCCTACAAATTAAATATTTTCATATAAATTAAATGAGGCCTCTTTATTCTAAACTTTATGTAGCTATATTTGAGAATGAACACCTCACTCTGGCTTACTGGCTCTCTTGTTGCTTGTTTGTTGCTGTTGTTGTTGTTATTTTTAATAATGACATATCTGCATATTTCAGTGTCTTAGTACTCAAAATTCCGTTAGCTCTTCATCTCCCTCAGGGAACATTTTCACTGAGTTGCCACACTCTGTATAGTCCTCTCAGACAGATTCTGGTGAATAGAGAAGGGATAGGTTTGAGAGCTCTCATAAAGGGAAAAAGACAAAGTATTTGACAACTAGTTGGATATGGAAGGAGAAAGTGACAAGAAGGAGTCAAAGTTGATATTCAACTCTATATGAGACTAGAAAAATGTTACCCTGTTAATAAGTATAAAAAAACTGAAAATAATGGAATTGTGGAGGAGATTTTATCATAGGCTTAATTTTGTAGGCACTTAGTATGTGTCAGGCATTGTGCTAACTACTACATATACTTTGACTCATTTAAATCCTCAAAACAAACCAATGGAGGCATTATTATCTCCATTTTAGAAATGAGTATTGTAAGACACAGAGAGATCCAGTCACTCACCCAAGCTCAAATGTCTGTAAAATGACAAAGCCCTTAAGAAAGACTATTCATAGTTTGGGGAGAGAAGCAAGATTTCAGAGCATTAAAGAAGGAATAGAAAATAAGAAAATGGCAGCAAATAGGTATATTCCACTCACTTGACAATGGCAACCCAGAGTGAGAAGAACAGAGAGCCGAGATTTTTCTCAGGTTCAAGTAAAGCTTTCATGTCACAGGTAGATGTTTATTCATTACCTTTCTCATTATCAAAGACTTACAGAAAACGGTACTGATGAACCTAAGTGGCAGGGCAGGAATAAAGATGCAGATGTAGAGAACGGACTTGAGGACACAGTGGGGGAAGGGGAAGCTGGGACGAAGTGAGAGAGTAGCATTGACATATATACACTACCAAATGTCAAAAAGATGGCTAGTGGGCAGCTGCTGCATTGAACAGGGAGATCACCTCGATGCTTTGTGATGACCCTAGAGGGTGGGAGAGAGGCTCAAGAAGGAGGGCATATGGGGATATATGTATACATATAGCTGATTCACTTTGTTATACAGCAGAAACTAACACAAAATTGTAAAGTAGTTATACTCCAATAAAGATGTTAAAAAATAAAATAAAATTCATAGTCACAATTGAAGAAAAAAAGGTTTACAAAATGCCATATAGTGCAATAGCATTAAAAAAAAAAAAAACAGTGAAATAGGGATAATGAGAAAATAAGGTAAAACAGTTACATGATCCTAAACAAAAGCTTATGTACAAGTTGGTAAAAAACTTTTAAAAAAATTTTTATTGAAATATAGCTGATTTACAATGTTGTTTTACTTTCAGTTGTAAAGTGATTCAGTTATGCATATAAATATATAAATATATATTATTTTTTACATTATCTTCTATTATTCATTCTTAACAAGATATTGAGTATAGATTCCTGTTCAATACAGTAGATCCTTGTTGGTTATCTATCTTATATATAGTAGTATGTATATTTTAATCCCAAACTCCTAAGTTATCTCTCTCTCCCTCTCCCCTTATGGTAACCATAAGTTTGCTTTCTATGTCTGTGAGTCTGTTTTGTAAATAAGATCATTTGTATCCTTTTTTTTAGATTCCACATATAAGTGATATCATATGATATTTGTCTTTGTCTGATTTACTTAGTATGAAAATCTCTAGGTTCATCCATGGTCCTGCAAATGGCATTATTTCATTCCTTTTATGGCTGAGTAATATTCCATTGCGTATCATCTTCTTTATCCATTCATCTGTCGATAGACACTTAGGTTGCTTCCACGTCTTGGCTATTGTAAATAGCGCTGCTCTGAACATTGGGTTGCATGTATCTTTTCAAATTATGTTCTTCTCCTGATATAGGCCCAGGAGTGGAATTGCAGGTTCATATGGCAACTTTTAATTTTTTAAGGAAATGCCATACTGTTCTCCGCAGTGGCTGTACCAGTTTACATCCCCACCAACAGTGTAGGAGGGTTCCTTTTTCCATTCTGACCGGTGTGAGGTGATACCTCATTGTAGTTTTGATTTACATTTCTCTAATAATTAGTGATGTTGAGCTTCTTTTCATGTGCCTGTTGGCCATCTGTATGTCTTCTTTGGAGAAATGTCTATTTAGTTCTGCCCATTTTTTTTTTTTTTTTTTTTTTAAACATCTTTATTGAAGTATAATTGCCTTACAATAGTGTGTTAGCTTCTGCTTTATAACAAAGTGAATCAGTTATACATATACAATATGTTCCCATTTCTCTTCCCTCTTGCATCTCCCTCCCTCCCACCCTCCCCATCCCACCCCTCTAGGTGGTCACAAAGCACCGAGCTGATCTCCCTGTGCTATAGTTCTGCCCATTTTTTGATTGGGTTGTTTGTTTTTTTGATATTGAGCTGTATGAGCTGTTTGTATATTTTGGAGATTAATCCCTTGTCGGTTGCATCATTTGCAAATGTCGTCTCCCATTCTGTAGGTTGTCTTTTTGTTTTGTTTATGTTTTCCTTTGTTGTGCAAAAGCTTTTAAGTTTTAAGTAAAAAAACTTTTAAGAATGGCTTACATGTTAAATATGACAGCTGCCAAACAAATTTAAAAAACATAAGTTTACACGAAAACCATTGTCTATGAAATATGACAATGACAAAACAAAAGCAAACTTTTTCCTGGCTTTAAGATATGAAGTATCTTGCATTGTTTTTTATAAAGTGGACACTGAGTAATAAATATCGTGGGAGTTACTCTCATCAATGTCCGGGCAATGAATAGAACAGTAAACTGTTTAAAGTTGATTTCTTATGATATCCTCCACTCAAGACAAATTATAGATATAAGGGACAAAATTGAAAATCATGGCTTCAAAATGGTGGCATCCACATATCCTGCTTCAGTTTTACATAAATTATATGTGTGCATTTTTTATGGCAAGAGAGAATGGGAAGATAGAGGATAGAGTCAAGAAAAGGAGATTAATGCAGAAACAAAGTCTCACATAAAAAGAGAAGTTATAGCCAGATCATGGAATTTAAGGTTTACATAAAATGAGATTGAGGCTATAAACCATCTTTTTTCATTCAAGACTCTCATTTCAATAAAAAGAATGAATCATATTTATTATGATTGTAAATTGTTCAAAGGCAAAACTAATGTTATATTATTTTGTTATTTTTCATAAACCCTGTAGCACAAAGAACAGCTCTGTGTTGACAAGTCTCAAGAAATATTTGTTGAATATTACTGTATGATTATTTTCTTTGATTCTAAGATAGATGATTAAAATACGTATATGTAAACATATACATATATATAGAGAGAGATATGCATATATATTTCATTCAATGGTCATCAGTCATTAGTTGGGAGGTATAAAATTTTAATGTTCAAGATTCATATATTATTATTTTATCTTATCTCTGCAGATATTAATCATTTATACACAAATTTCTTTGCTCATTGCATGCAGGGCACATGTGTGTGTGGTTTATAAAAATTTGCTAGTAGAAATTACTGGCTGTGGTGTTGGAAACAGTAATGGAGGTAAAATGCTGAAATTGTAATTGAAGTTTTAAAGTGACTATCCACTGTGAGTCTGAACAAAGAATAGTTTTCATGTCTCATGGGTGCTTGGACAGAATAAATATGCTTTTTTCTAGACAGCAGCATAAATAGCAGTATCAGTGCACTGCACCTTTGAGAGGTCATTAATATAGCTGCTGTCTATGTACTGCATGGTTGAACAATCAAGAAATGGTGATTTTTAAGGGACTGAAAGTTCACACAAACAGCAAATTATAAATTAAAAGAAAAAGAACAATTCAGAAATTAATATTAATGGATTTTACACAAACTCAGACAATAATTTTTTTTCCCTAAATGGGTTTTTTATATGAGATATTTGACAGTTTACCATTACGGATACAATTATTCCTTTGTTGGAAATGCAGTAGATATCCCAAAGCTAGAGCTTATGCAAATAAGCAGATTTATGCACATGAATGGTATATAGAAAGTTTCAGACGTTCATGTTGTTCAAAGAAGCAGCATTTATTTGAGAATTGATAATTTGTTAACTAGGAAACATTTAAGAAAGTGAATCTTGATAGATTGGACAAAAATTTTTTTGACTAATTTTCAGTCAGTATTTATTTAGCCCCAAGAAACGAATGTTTCTGTCTGTTAAGGCACAATGGCATGAGCCATTCATGGGAGTAATGGAAGAGGTGATTAAGGCAAGATTAGAAAAGAAGGCCAGAGACTTCCCTGGCGGTCCAGTGGTTAAGACTTTGCCTTCCAGTGCAAGGGGTGTGGGTTCAATCCCTGGTTGGGGGAGCTAAGATCCCACATGTCTGGTGGCTGAAAAACCAAAACATAAAACAGAAGCAATATTGTCACAAATTCAATAAAGACTTTCAAAATAGTACACATCAAAAAAAAAAAAAATCTTAGAAAAGAAGGCCAAAGAAAAGCAAAAATTTTGGAAAGTGGGGTAATCATCAGTCATCCAGTTATTTGTTTATTCACTTATTAACATACTGATTAACTTATTTTGGATTCCACAAGCATTAATGAATATTAGTAGGTATGCTAGATTAAACACTATATGAGATCCATAGTATGTAATGGTTTTTATTATTTTGTATTGATTTACAAGGTATAAATACAAAACTAAGTAATACATAGTAGACTGTTTTGTTTACAAGAGAGGTACAATCCTCTGCAAAATTCAGATGAGGAAGATTATTTCCATGTTTGGAGATGGTCAGGCATTGAGATGGAGGAAGTAACATAAGGGCAGAACTTGGAGATTATTTTCTATTTCAACAGAGGAACTTTGAGCCCCACCCCCTGACCTCTGGGGAAAAGAGAGGGGCTGAAGATTAAATCAATCATCTATAGCCAGTGATTTAGTTAATCATGCATATGTAATGAAGCCCCCATAAAACCCCAAAAGGATAGGGTTCAGAGAACTTCTGAGTTGGTGAACACTTGGAGATTTGAGGAGAGTAGTGTGCCTGGAGAGTGTATGAAAGTTCCAAGCCCTCTCCCCATGCCTTGCCTTGTGCATTTATTCTGTCTAGCTGTTCCTGAGTTATATCTTTTTATAATAAATTAGTAATCTAGTAAGTAACATGTTTCTCTGAGTTCTGTGAGCTGCTCTAGCAAATTAATCAAACCCCAAAAGGGGATGGTCTTTGGAATCTCTGATTTATAGCCAATCAGAAGTACAAGTAACAAACATGGTCTTGCGACTGGCATCTGAAGTCCAAGGAGAAGGTTGTGGGAACCTCCAGTTTGTAACCGATTGGTCAGTAGCATAGACAACAACCTGGCTTGAGACTGGCATCTAAAGTGGAGGGGGACGGGGGTTGGGGGCAGTCCTATAGACTGAATCCTAACCTGTGGAATCTGATGCTACCTGCAGGTAGGTAGATAGTGTCAGAATTGAGTTGACTTGTAGGACACCAGCCTGGTGTCCAACACCAAGAATTGCTTGGTGTTGTGGGGGAGGCTCCAGCCCCCCCCAAGACACGTTGGAATTGGGTCCAGGAATCTATTTAGTTATGTCATTCCTCCTTTGAAGTGTCTCTGGGAGTACTGCTAAACCGCCACTACCACTGTCACCATTCTGTAGTTCCAGTACTGCATCTGTCTAATTTCTTTTCATTTGGACTACAATTTATCACACATATTGCTGACATTCTACTCCCATCAAAATCTCACTCTTATTTTACCTGAAGAATGTTCAAAGGCCCCATGTTGTTTCTTAATTTCATACTGTAAACCAGTGAAATGAAATAGACAAGAATATGAATTCAGGTATCAGACTATGCCAGTTTAAATTCCTGACCTTCTACTTAAGTAATCTGCCGTCTTTATAATTAGCAAATTTCTTATCTGTAAAAGGAGTGTTATTATATATCAGTGCCTACTTCATAGGGAGTTAAGGATTTGTATGAGGATGGAATGAGGTAATCCATATAAAAGCGTTTAGTATATGGGCTGAAACACTAGCATTTATATGGATAGAGGTGCTGCTGGTTGTGGTGCTGCTGCTAATAATTGTTAACTCATCTGATTGCCAAAATCATTCATGATTTATCTCCACCCAGTTGTTTCTCTAACTCTTACCAAATGTATATACCAGCATCTCAGTACTGAACAGAATCACAGCCCTGATTTTTGTATATGTCTGACTTATCCTAAATGAAAACATACCTATTAACCACATTCTGCCCACTTTTCAAATTCTTACTCAACTTTCGTCTCCTCGAAAAATTCTTTTCTGTTTCAGTGATCCTTTACCCCCACTTCTTTAACATTATTTCACATTTACTGTCTTTACCACACAATTTAGCATTTAAATCTGTTCTTTTTGTTAGTGGTTCCTAATCATTTCATGGGCAGTAGACTTGCTCCTTCAACCAAAACCACCTCAGAAAGAACAAAATAATCAACACTTGTAAAATGCTTGAATTTTCAATAGGTCTATTTTGGCTGTTGCCAAGAAGACAGTTACCAATGTGTCTATTTATATATTGCCTTTAATTAAACAGAAGGATCATAATGAAGCTCAATTCTTTTCTTCGTATACAAAGTAAAAAATGAGTATACAGTTTATATGATAGATAATTGCTGGCCAAACTAAGAGCTATGACCCTCATTAAACAGTATTTATTTATTCTTATAGTTTTCAAAGTTCTTTTACAGATGTTATAAGCTCCTACTCATATTTTATTCTTCTTCACAATGTTTAGCCCAGTGACCATTATGCCCATATTATTGTGCACATAATAGTTGCTAAATAAACATTTTGAATAAATATTGTAGGGAGATTTAATTAATTAAAATAAACAGTTTAAGAAGATAGTAGTGTGCTGACTGTAATCAGAGGAAGTTGCCCTGGTCGAAGACTTCCTGTTGTGCAAAGGCAATTAGGAAATTTTGCTCAAGAGCAAACCAGAAAGAGCCTGCTGAAATTTATCAACCAGAAACACATATAGCAGGTATTTTCCTGTAGTTGTTATTGATGCCTTCTTACTTTCATGGAATAATGTTACAGATGAGATGATGCATAATAAGGATGATATTAGCAATTAATAGAGTGACATATGGTGAAGTAGACAGATGGTCTAAATATGGATATTTATCATACATTCCTTTGTCTTGATGGTCATTTTTTTTCTAAAAACAGTACTTTGATATTTATTATATAATTTTGATAAGCAAATAAATTTTACTGGGCTCTAACAATGAGCATATTTGAATGATAAAATGACATTTCATGTTATTTGATAGATATGAATAGTGAGGCATTTATGTGTTATCATTTAAAATTTAAAACTACCTAAACAATTAGAAAGTTTGCATTTCTATGGTGTCCTTCCAACAATTGTTCAGAAATACATTCCACACATCTTGCCTATCTCAAAAATTTTTAGAAAAATATGAAAATAGTTAACAAATAAATGATTCCATTTAGGCATATGGGGGGATGTCTCCGCAGATATATGTGAGAACCTTCTATTTCTATTCTACTTGAATTCATCCAATACATCCAAATCCTTTTTCATTCTGGAAAGTACCACATGTGATGATTCTAAGAATAGCAAGCAAATATTGAATATTTAATATGAATCAGGTGCTATACTAATATTTCTCTCTGTACTAGCTCCTTTATCCTCATACTAATCTGTCATGGTGGTGGTAAATTTAATTCCCTCTTGATTGATGAGAAAACAGATGAGTCTCAGAGAGGTTTAGAGTGCTTAACCTTGCAGCTAAAAAGTAGAAGGACTGAATTTCAAACCCCAGTCTTCCTCACTTCAGAGCCTGTGTTATTTATCACTATGTAATGCAGTGCTGTGGTGCTATCTAGATCTATAAATCTGGCTAAAAGCCATGCTCACACAAAACAAATCTCTCACTGTTGAGGCTATCATATTTAAAAGCATTGTCACACTTGGAGATGTTATGATCTCTTGGAACTTAAAAACATAGGTAAAAACTTTTGAAATCATGTTTTTTTTTTTTTCAATCGATCCAAATTTTATATTATGGAGACCCTATCTCATTTTTTTTTCTGTTTTTTTTAAGTTTTCAGACTTGGCTTGAAATGTAATGTATCCAGTACAGGAAGTCTTCCATATTTGGTTTTATCAAGTTATAGCACAGTGCTTTTGTAACACATTTCTGCTCTTTTTAACACTGTTATTGTCTTTAAAGGAACAGTTTTAAGGGCCTGGTCTTTCATCTATATTGAAAGGATATAGAGATTCTCTCTCTGTATGTTACTCCATAAAGCCACCTATACAGTGCAGAGGAATAGGGAGCAATAAGTGCTCTCTGTTTTTTTGTTTTGTTTTGTTTTGTTTGTTCTTTTCACTTAAGGCAACTAAACTGATTGTAAGAATATCACAATCTTTAAAATTGTGCTATTATATATATATGTGATATATAACCATATTGTCTCAAAGTCACAGTTAGCAATATTGCAGGTGGCAAGGTGCTAAAATACCATATATTCTACTTTAGTAGATGTGTAAAATATAGAGGAAGCATTGGGTAGAAGTCAGAGAAACTGGGTTTGACTCTCTATTCCACTACTTCCTAACCATGTGACCTGGGGGAATTCAGTTAATTTATTGAAGCCAATGAAAGGTTCTCAATGATGGCTATACTTTAGAGTCACATGGGAACTTTAAAACAAATACTGATTCCCTGCACCTACTCCTAGAGATTTTAATTTAATTGCTTTAGTGTGGAGATTGCGCTTAAATCAGAACTCTGAAGTTGAAACGTAAGTACCAGTATTTTTAAAGGGTTACCAGATAAATCTAATGTACAACCAAGGTTGACAATCAATGACTTAATCTAGTCTAGTCTAAATTTTAATTTCTTCATCTGGAAAATGGGGATAATGATATCTACTCCCACAGGTTGTTGTGAGAATTTGCTGATACAAGCATGTAATTCCTGGTACATAGTTAAGAACATTAGCTGATACAAGTAGTAGTAGTAGTGTCATTATTATTAATTCCTTGCCTATGGCTGTACATAGACTTGGTTCACTCATTCATTTATTCAACAAACATTTGCTATGAATCTGCTATTTGCAAGCCACTGTTCTGGGCTCTGAAGATAGAATGGTTAATAAAGCAACCAAAGTTCCTATTCTTGTAGAACTCATATTCCAGGGCAGGAGACCCATAATAACAAATACAGATATAGAGAATAATTGCAGGACAAATATTTTGAAGAAAAACTGAGAGAATTATAGCCTGCTGTTTTGCATGCAATGGTCAGAAAAGTCCTCTCTGAGTTGCCGTTTAAGAAGTGTCCTGAATTGAGGGAGGAAAAAATATATGTCATCTGAGGAAACAGTAGCCCAAGCAGTGCAAACAACAAGTACAAAAGTGCTGACGTTAGGTTATTGATATTTCCATAATGCACTTTCTCATAATATATACATTAAGTTTTCAGTGTCTACCTGGTAAAAGAAAAAAAAAACTGTTTTTTTTCTATTGAGTGACAGTAAAATTATTCATTCTTTTGATGTCGCAATAAAATCATTATCAACAAGGCATAATCACCCCTATTTTACAGAATGAGAAAATGAAACTAATTAACATTCAGTGTCTTATTAGGATCCCATCATCTTCTCTAGAGTTATCGAAATATGCAGTACTGAAGTAATAGAACTGCCTTTTCTTTTATATGTCCATAACAGTAATTATATTTTTACCTATCAGCAAATATTTGAAAACAGTCCTAGCCTGTGACTATACTCACTCAACTACACCAAGATAAAATAATATATTCAAATGAATCATGGTAAAGGAGGGGGATACTTAATAATATAAATACTATAAAATTAATGGGAAAAATATATACAGAGAAATGGATTTCAAATACTAATAATTGACAAGAAGAAATAAAAATTGATGCATATACTATCAATTCATATTTAATAAACATCTGCAGTACTACATGGATAAAGATCATAAGACTTTTGGAGTGTACATAACCTCATCTCCCCACATTTCCCCAAAACAATAACACACACACACACACACGCACACACACGCATACATGTGAGCAATGGCTCACCTTAATTTAGGAAGTTAGGGTAACCTTTTGGTTAAGAGGACGGACTTTTGGCATCAGATGGAAATAGATTTGATTTCCCACTCCACCCGCTATCAAATTATAAGCCTCCTGATGTGTAAAACAGAAATAATTAAACCCATTTCATATATTTGTGCATACATCAATTTTGAGGCATAATACCAGAATTTTAGTAGTCTTGAAACCCTATTTACTTTGACTGTATGCACTTAGTCCTTTTAGTTTTTGCTTCAGTTGGAAAGAGAGCAGAACCACGGTAAACAGGGTACACTCAGCCTAAATTGAACCTGACACCTGGAAAAGGAGAATCTCCTCTGTATAAGCTTCATAGCATTTGAATAATGGCCACACTGCTAGAGATATCACCAAGAAACATCATCCTGTTATAGTATTCCTTCTCTCAGATGATAAAATCTAGTCAGATTTTATCTCACTAGATATAAAATGTGGTAAGGAATGTTTCCCATCAATATCTGAATTGATGGGTGGCTTTGTGTGAAGGAGGCTCTGTGGCAGAAGGAAGTGCTTCTCAAGCTTGGATATTCAGAGTAATCACTTGAGCTTAGTAAAGGCAGACTGTGACTCAATAGGTCTGGCCTAGAGCCTGCAACCTGTGTTCCGAGCAGGCTTCCAGGTGATGTTGATGCTGCTGCTCCGCAGATCACACTTTGAGTAGCAAGAGTAAAGGAAGGACTATTGAATCGGAAGTTAGAAGTCCAAGGAGGTCTCTTGTATGGTTTTGGAACCAAGTTCCCTGAGGTAAAAATGGGAAAATCATACTTTTCCTGTTCTCCTTTTTGGAATATTGTGGATGTTAAAGGCCATGATATGTGTATATGTAAATGTATACACACACATGCATACGTGCATATATATGTGTGTGTGCTTTTAACAGCAATAATTTAAATTAAATGACTCTTCTTATATATAATATAAATATAAATAATAAGATAATGTAGCATCCTTAGTTCTTGGAAATCCTGAGCAACAATGCATTAACTGAGTGCTTCTTTTATACTATATCTTTTCTAACTCCTTCTTTCCACTGCCCTCCTCCCAAAATAAGCACACCTATTAAATAAGACATTAGATGGGAAAACAAGATATATAATTCAGATATTACCTTTCAGCAAATACTTATTGGGCATCTATGAAGATCACATAATAATGAAACTGAATTTTTCATGCTTTAGTATATGCTTTTTTAAAAAATGGAAAACAAAAGTTTGAAGAGGACGTAGATTTCAAAAAGTTAATATGTAGAAATTCCAGGTATTTGAGGAAATCGAGTACCATCTTGATTTCAGGAGCCTCCTGCAGTATTGTGGGTTTAATCCTGAGTATCCTACAATGTGAAATCATTTAACGAAAAAGAATTTAACTTGGCATTTTTTCTGGCATCGTGATGAAACTATGTCTATTACAGAGTGGAGAAAAAAGTAACGTTACCTCATGTTTCTGAAATAGCTTTTCTTATTGCAAGTTTTTTTTTTTACTCTCTGTGCCAGAGACTTATAGCAAAGAGATTATCATCGCCTCTAAAATCATTGAAAGAACTGTCATCTATCTTAGATAATGGCAACTTAAACACATGGTAAAATGCTAATGTCATGACGCATTGTTTTTCTTTTTGATGGGAAGAATGTCATTAATGTTTTATTTCTCTCATGAACTTTAATGGGAAATAAATCATTAGTGACAAAACTGACTACAGTATACTTCTATGACATTAAAAATTGTGCATTTATACATCGACAATTGCTTTTTTTGTGTGTTTTTTAAAGCTATACTCATTTCACATATATTATACGCTTATAAATACATCCTGAAGGCAACTTTCTTCTCCGTTTTCTCAGCAGTGATGATCTGGTGGCGTGTCATGGCATATTAGAAGATAGCAGTCTTACGTGGGAAACACTCGAGGCCAATTATAAGGATTTCGGTTCTGAGGACCTGTCTTTAAATATATCCTCTTACAAGACTGTCTAGAGGGAAGTGGGAAGTGAAGGGGTAGAGTCAGTAAGATCACAGCTCACTTGGATATTCTAGTTTAAATTACTTTTTTAAAAAGGAGTTGATAGAGACTTTATAATTAATACTTTAGATATATGTTTTTTTTTTTCTTTTGAGGAATTTCACGTTTTTTTTCACAGGACCAACATAACCAACACACAAGTTATGTTCACCTGCTCATAAGTCAGTTTGAAGATTTCCTGGGCAAACATTGACTCATTGAAGATTCAAGTTAAATGAGAGAAGACAAAAGGCGTTCATTTTCATAGGTGCTGCCTGGAAATGCTTGGGCAGATTGAGATATAGAAATTGACTAACACTAGGCAGGTCTGTGTGTCACCTCATTTGAGAAAGCCCAAACTTCCTCTTTTCATTTCCCTTGGTGTTTCTCAAGCATACCAGCCAGATCTCTCTGTCTTTAATGATTTGGAAGTATGCCAGCTCATCTCTATTCTGGACTTGGCTGCTGAAGGGAGCATAGAGGCTCAGCTCCATCTGAGTCCAAAGGAAGTGAATGGCACAGCTGAATATCAACAGGGTAATGATGGGATCTCATTGCTTTCTGTAAATCTATCATTTGGGACAGAAATAGGGCAGGGGATTTTCCTGGCATTTCAATGATAAGAATTAGAAGGAAAATGTGAAAAATGTAGGGGCACAGAGAGGAAAGTTTTGGAGAGAAACCCAGAGTGCTTTTAACCTTCTCTTTTCCCATTAGACAATACAATAATGCCAACTAGCGATATGCTTTCAGTTTTAAAACAAGCCGTTTCCTAAATGATTTGACTTTCTAAAAATATTCAGTAAAATTAATTTTTGTTAATTGGTTGTCTTAATATTATGATTTTAATGAGGGAGGAAATGTGTCCAAAACCTCTGTACACTCTATAAATCCTTTTTATCTCTTATTCCAGTTACTGCCATGGTGACACTTAAAATTTGTGCAGGTGAACATGATCAGGCCTCTCCTTCTGCATCTTACTTCCTAACCTGTGGCCTCTCTGACACATGGGTCAGGAAGTCTGTGAACTAGCTTGACCTTTACACAGATGCTTCCAGAAATTGTAGAGAAGCTAATGCTTTATGAGTCAATCTTGACCTAGAAGGAATATGCGATCAAATGAATAAGTACATCCCCCTTTCTTCTCCAGTTTCCTCTGCTGTTGTGAGAGGCGTTTTACAAGTTTTATCAGAAGTTTCAAATACCAGTTATTCATATTGGTAGCCTAATAGTATGTCCTTGTCTTGGCTTCTTATTTCTGTCCTGTTTCTGCTCCCTGGGACCGTATTATCAGTTAAACCTCTCACACATAAGCCCTTGTGTGAGGCATAGTTTCTGGAAAACATATTCTAAAATGTAATTTTGTGGGCCCCTTTTGGCACTTTTTTGGCTTTCAGCCTATGTCAGATAGTCCCAATCAATCCCTACTTGACCTTTGGCTTGGGGGGTCATATAATTAGATTATCCATACTTGAGGAATATTCAGAAATTTATATCTCTAGAGAATAACCTAACAGGAAACTCAAGGATAGCAAACACCTCTGTTTCATTCCTCCCTGGCTCTGTGTATGGCCCCAGTTCCAAAGGGAATACTGATTATTTCTCTAACCCTCATGGGCACTGTTTATGCTAATCTCCAGGGAATGGTGAAATCACTGATATGTTTCTAGTGAATAGACATTGAGGTCAATTTCTTCACAAGATTCATAGTTTTGTTTTTATTTGGTTTGGCTTGGCTTCAGTTTTATGTTTTTATTCTTGTTGTTTTGTTTGGTTTGGATTTTTTCTGTTCTGTGGTTATATATGCACAGAGGGGGAAATAGTAGTTGCTGAGAAAATTTACTGTAACTTAAAATAGAGGTGAAAATGTCACACAGCTTCCCACCCAGGAGTGCATTATGAACACATTTTTCACTGACTAACAGGATTGTATTACCAGGTAGAACAGTAACTGTTTGAATTGATTTATGAAGTAAATAAATGTGATTTTATTATTACTGTTTTCTTTTTTGGTGATGGTCTGCATGCTGTAGGAAATTCATGCTGAGTTCTTGGATCATGTAGGCTATTTTTCTACATAAAGAATTTTATCAGTTTACTAGGTAATCAACTGTCCATCCTTTGCAGGCCTCATGATCTTTAAAATTTTATTAAATGCACTATCCATACCATAAAAATAATACGCTGAAAATGTGGAATTACGCATTGCGTATTTATAAGCTTTAGTTTCAAGGATCAAGAGATTAAAAAAGTGTGTCAAAGTATTGGTATAAATGGCATATATATGAATAAGAAATATTTTCATGTATTCAAACATGAAAAAATGACATAAATATGCCTAAGTAATGGTATAATAGTGTTTCTATTAAAATATGTTCATGTGTGCAAATAAAAAGAGCTACAGTGACTGATCTGAATATATTTTCTCAATAATATTCTATTATAATTTTACCTTAAAAATAAACCAAAATTGGCAAAATTACAACCAGTATTTATAGCATACTAGAAAAGAAATTAGACTTTGGCATCTAGCTGCTGTGATTCAGATAAACTTGGGTGAGTAATTTAAATTATCTAATTTCACCTACATTCTTTGTAAAATTCAAATAGTAATAATAATAGAGTAACTAACACTAATACAGAGCTTACTGTATGTTAGAAAACCTTTAAGTATCTCAATTCATTTCATCCTCTCAACAAACCTATGAGATACTATATTATTGTTTCCCTCTTAAAAATGAGGAAACTGAGGCACAGAGAGATTCAACGATTCACTGTAACCAAATTGATAGTAAACAATAGAGTCAGAATTTGAATCCATGTCTTCAGGCTCTGAGTCCACTGTCTGAGCTATAGTTCTCAAAAGTAATATTTATCTCATAGTTGCTGTGGTTTGTTGTTTTGTTTTAAATTATTAAATGCTATAAAAGAGGTAAAGTTCCTCATATAATATGTGGTATGTAATACATCCTCATGACAGTGTTTTTGTTACTGATGTTTGCCATCATCTGTGGGGACTAGCACACTGGATTTATACTATGAGATTGAACAGTTGAGCCCATTTCCCAGGATAGGAATTGCTTGAAAGTCAAAGATCTGCAACACAGAGGGACAGGGACATACATATCTTGAGCTAAGAACCAATCCATCCATCTTTAAACTTCAAAAATCTGCTCCTTCTCCTTTTGGGAGAAAAAGAAAACAACCAGGAAAAGAATTCAAATGTGGTTACAGCCAGGACTAAAACAACTACGCAGTTTAAGGCAAGAAATGTTGGATATATATTTTGGGTAGAGCATTAAAAGGGTAAATAAAATTTGCACATATGCAAATATATTGTCAAACTCAATATTTTTTACTAAGCAATTTGGTTGCAGAGCCAAATTTTTATAATTTTTGTATCAAATATTTGCAGTTACTCTTTTTTTATTTTTTGACTGGTATCTTCTTTTTTCCAAATTGATTGAGAAATAATTAACAAATATAATTGTATATATTTAAAGTAGTGTCATGATTTGATATGCATATACATGTGGAATGATTATCAAGATCAAAATAATTAACACATCCATTAATTCACATAATTAACTCGTGTGTGGAGTGGGAGAGAATGCTTAAGATTTACTCTTGGTGAATTTTTTTTAATTAATTGTTTTGGTTTTAATTGTTAATTTTTTAACTTAAATATAATTGATATGCAATATTATGTTAGTTTCAGGTATACTACATAATGATGTAACATTTGCATTTATTATGGAATGATCGTAAGTATAACTCTAGTAACCATCTGTTCCAATACAAAGTTGTTACAATATTATTGACTATATCCCTTATGCTATATATTATATCCCTGTGACTAATTTATTATGTAACTGGAAGTTTATATCACTTAATCCTCTTCACCTATTTTACTCTCTTCCCTAACCCCTTCCCTTCTAGCGACCTCTCAATTCGCCTGTGTGTCTATGTCTGTTTTCATTTTGTTTTGTTTGTTTGTTTCATTTTTAGATTTCACAAATAAGTGAGATCCTGTGGTATTTGTCTTTCTCTGTCTGACTTATTTCACAAAGCATAACAGCGTCCAGATCCAGACATGTCTCAAATGGCAATATTTCATTTTTTATGGCTGAGTAATATTCCATTGTATATCTACATACCACATTTTCTTTATCCATTCATCTATCAATGGGCACTTAGGTTGCTTTTATATCTTGCAATTGTAAGTAATGTTACAGTGAATGTTGGAGTCCACATATCTTTTGGTTCTTTTTTGGTGTTTTCGTTTTCTTCAGGAAAATTCTCAGAGGTGAAATCGCTTGATTATATGGCAATACTGTTTTTAATATTTTGAGAAACATTCATATTGAATTCCATAGTGGCTGCACCAATTTACAATCCCACGAACAGTGCACATAGGTCCCGTTTTCTCAACATCCTTGTCAATGCTTGTTATTTGCTGTCTTTTAGATGATAACCATTCTGAGAGGTGTGAGGAGGTATCACCTTGTTGTTTTGTTATGCATTTCCCTAGTGATCAGTGATGTTTGAGCATCTTCATGCGTCTGTTGGCCATCTCTATGTCTTCTTTGAAAAATGTCTATTCAGATCCTCTGGGCATTTTTTTTTTTACTGAAGTATAGTTAATTTACAATATTATATGTTAGTTTCAGGTGTACAGCATAGTGATTCAGTATTTTTGTAGATTATACTCCATGATAGGTTATTACAATATAATGGGTATAATTCCCTGTGCTTTACAGTATGTCCTCATTGCTTATCTATTTTATATATAGTAGTTTGTATCTGTTAATCCCATACCCCTAATTAGTTCCTCCTCCCTTCCCTCTCCTCTTTGGTAACCACAAGTTTTTTTATATATCTGTGGGTCTGTTTCTGTTTTGCATATACATTCAGCTGTATTATTTTTTAGATTCCACATACAATTGATATTGTTTGGTGTTTATCTTTCTCTGTCTGACTTATTTCACTAAGCATAATATCCTCTAGGTCCATTCATGTTGCTGCACATGGCAGTATTTCATTCATTTTATGGCTGAGTAACATTTCATTGTGTGTGTATGTGTGCATTTCTTTTTAATGCAGTCATCTGTTGATGGTCACTTGGGTTACTTCCATGTCTTGGCTGTTGTAAATAGTGCTGTTACAAACATTGGGTTGCATGTATTATTTTGAATTAGTGTTTTTTGTTCTGAATATATACCCAGGAGTGGGATTGCTGGATCCACTTATGGTAGTTCTATTTTAGGAATCTCCATACTGTTTTCCGTAGTGGCTGCACTAATTTACATTCCCACCAACAGTGTACAAGAGTTCCCTTTTCTCCACATCCTCACCAACATTTGCTATTTGTCTGTTAACCATCTGTATATCTTCTTTGGAGAAGTATCTGTTCAGGTCTTCTGCCCATTTTTTTGATTGAGTTGTTTGGTTTGGTTTTGATATTGAGTTATATGAGCTATTTGTATATTTTGTATATTAACCCCTTGTTGGTTACATCATTTGCAAATATTTTCTCCTATTCTGTAGGTTTTCTTATCATTTTGTCAGTGGTTTCCTTTGCTGTGCAAAAGTGTTTAAGTTTAATTAGGTCCCATTTGTTTATTTTTGCTTTTATTTATTTTGCATTAGGAGACATATCCACGAAATAATGCTATGATTTGTGTCAAAGAGTGTTCCACCTTGTTCTCTTCTAGGAGTTTTATGGTTTCAGGTGTTACATTTGGGTGTTTAAAACATTTTGAGTTTATTTTTGTGTATGGTTTGAGGGAATGTTCTAATCTCATTGTTTAACATGTGGCTGTCCAGTTTTCCCAGCACCACTTGTTGAAGAGACTGTCTTTCTCCATTGTATATTCTTGCCTCCTTTGTCATAGATTAATTTACTATAGGTGTATGGATTTATTTCTGGCCTCTGTCCATTTTTTAATCAGATTGTCTAATTTTTTAATGTTGAGTTGTATGAGTTCTTTATATATTTTTAGTATCAACATCTTATCAGATATATAATCTGCAAATATCTTCTCTCATTCAATAGGTTGTCATCTTCTTCCGTTGGTAGTTTCCTTTGCTGTGCAAAAGTTTTTTAGTTGATGTAGTCCCATTTGTTTATTTTTCGCTTTTGTCTCCCTTGCCTAAGGGGACATATCCAAAAAGATATCGCTAAAGACTGTTGTTAAAGAGCTTACTGCCTATGTTTTCTTTTCAGATTTTCTTTGGTCTTACATTGAAGTCTTTAATCCATTTTGAATTTGTTTTTGTATATGGTGTGAGAAAGTAGTCTGGTTTGATTCTTTTGCATGTAGCTGTCCATTTTTTTCCCAACATCACTTGTTGAAGAGACTGTCTTTTCTCCATTGTATATTCTTGCCTCCTTTGTTGTAGATTAATTGACTATAGGTGCGTGGGTTTATTTCTGGGTTATCTATTCTGTTCCATTGATATGTGTGTCTGTTTTTGTGCTAGTACCATGCTGTTTTGATTACTGTAGCTTTGTAGTATAGTCTGGGAGAATACTACCTCCAGTTTTGTTCTTTTTTATCAAGATTGCTTTGGCAATTTGGGATCTTTTGTTGTTCCAGATGAATTTTAGGCTTATTTGTTCTTCCTCTGTGAAAAATGTTATGGGTATTTCGATAGAGATTGCATTAAATCTCTAGATTGCTTTGTTAGAGTCTTCTCTAAATGCTCTGATCTTTATTATTTCTTTTCTTCTACTAACTTTGGGTTTTGTTTGTTCTCCTTTTTCTAGTTCCTTTAGATGTAAGGTTAGATCGTTTATTTGAGATTTTTCTTATTTCCTGAGGTAGGCTTGTATCACTATAATCTTCCTTCTTAGAACTGCTTTTGCTGCATCCCATAAATTTTGGATCATTGTGTTTCCATTTGCACTTCTCTCCGGGTACTTTTTTTACTTCCTCTTTGATTTCTTCAGTGACCCAATTTTGTTTAGTAGCATATTGTTTAGCCCCCATGTGTTTGTGATTTTTGCAATTTTATTTCTTCTAGCTGATTTGTCTCATACAGAAGTGGATGAAAAAAATGCTTGATATAATTTTAATATTTTTAAATTTGTTGAAGCTTTTTTGTGGCCTAGCACGTGACCTATCTTGGAAAATATTCCATGTGCACTTAAAAGAATGTGTATTCTTTCATATTTCATCACATTCAATGGACTGTTCTATATATACCTACGAAGTCTGCCTGATTTAATGTGTCATTTAAGGCCAGTGTTTCCTTATTGATTTTTTTTTTTTTTTAGTTGATCTAAGTGTGGTGTTAAAGTTCCCTACTATTATTGTGTTACTATCAATTTCTTCCTTTATGTTTGTTAATATTTGCTTTATGCATTTAGGTGTGCCTATGCTGTGTGCCTATATATTTTCAGTTGATTTATCTTCTGTTGGATTGATCTTTTGATCATTATGTAATGTCCTTAGTTGTCTCCTTACAGTCTTTGTTTTAAAGTCTATTTCATCTGATGTAACTATTGCTACCTCAACTTTCTTTTTGTTTCTATTTGTATGGAGTACCCTTTTCCATTGTCTCACTTTCAGTCTGTGTGTATCTTTAGGTCTGAATTGAGTCTCTTACAGATAACATATATGGCTCTTGGTTTTCTATCCATTTAGTCACCCTGTCTTTAAATTGGAATATTTAGTCCTTTTACATTTAAACTAATTATTGATTGACGTATGCTTGTTGTTATTTTGTTAATGGTTCTTGGGTTGTTTTTGTAGTTCTTTTTTTGTTCCTTTCTTTTTCTTTTGCTTTCTTCACTTGTGATTTGATGATTATCTTAAATGTTATGTTTGGATTCCTTTCTCTGTCTCTCTCTTTTTTTGCTTGTTTGTTTGTTTACCTATTATAGGTTTTTGGTTTGTGGTTACCATGAGGTTCATATATACCCATATATATATGATTATTTTAAGTTGATGATCTTTTAAGTTTGAATGCATTCTAACCATCCTACATTTTCACTCCTCCTCCCCCTACCCCATGTTTAATGTTTTCAACATCATATTTTTAACACCTTTTTGTTTTGTGTATCCCTTAACTGCTTATTATGGATATAGATGGTATTACTACTTTTGTCTTTTAACCTTCCTATTAGTTTTATAAGTGGTTGATCTTCTACCATTACTGTATATTTGCCTTTACCAATGAGATATTTTCCTTTTGTAATTTTTATATGTCTAGTTATGGTCTTCTTCTTTTCCTTTAAAGAAGACTCTAACATTTCTTGTAAGGCCAGTTTAGTGGTGCTGAACTCTTTTAGCTTTTATTTGTCTATAAAACACTTTATCTCTCTTTCAAATCTGAATGATAGCCTTGCCAGGTAGAGTATTCTTGGTTGTAGGTTTTTTCCCTTCATCACTTTGAATATACTGTGCCATTTCCTTTGGCCTGCAAATTTCTGCTGAAGAGTCAGCTTTTGTCTTATGGGAGTTCTCTTATATCTAATTAGTAGCTTTTCTCTTGCTGCTTTTAAGATTCTCTCTTTATCTTTAATTTTTGCCATTTTAGTTATAATGTGTTTTGGTATAGATTTCTTTGGGTTCATCTTGTTTGGGACTCTCATTATGTAATGGATGTGGACGTGGATGTCTGTTTCTTTTCCCAGGTCAGGGAAGTTTCCATCTATTATTTCTTCAAATATGGTCTTTGCACCTTCTTCTCTCTTTTCTCCTCCTGAGACCCCTATAATGCAAATGTTATTCTGTTTGATGTTGTCACAGAGGTCTCCTAAACTACCGTCATTTTTCAAATTCTTTTTTCTGTTCGACTTGGGTGATTTTTACTACTCTGTATTCCAGTTCACTGATCTGTTCATCTGTATTATCTAATCTACTGTTGATTCCTTCTAGTGCTTTTTTTTTTTTTTTCAGTTAGTGTATTCTTCAGCTCTGTTTGGTTCTTCTTTACATTTTCTAACTCTGTGAAACTTCTCATTGTGTTCATCCATTCTTCTCTTGAGTTTGGTGAGCTTTTTTTGATCATTTCCTTGAACTCTCTGTCAGGTAAATTGCTTATCTCCTCTTCCTTTAGTTCTTTTTTCTGAATTTTTGTCTTGCTCCTTCATTTGGAACTTATTCCTCTGTCTCCTCATGTTTCCTAATTCTCTGTGTGTATTTCTATGTATTAGGTAGATCAGTTGTGTTTCCCAGTCTTGGAGAAGTGGCCTTATGTAGGAGACATTCTGTGAGGCCCAGAAGCACACTCCCCTGTGGTCACCAGAGCTATATGCTTATGGGTTCCCTTTATGTGAGCTGCATGAACCCTTCTTTTATGGCAGAGCTGACTAATGTGGACATGCTGGTAGGCAGAACTGGCCCCTGACTGCTGGCCCACTGGTGGGTGGGGCTGGATCCTGGTTCTGCTGGTTGTGTAGCCTGAGGGGTCCTGGGACTGGTGCAGTCAAACTGGTGGGTGGGGCAGAGTCTTGATGTGGCTAGTTACAGGGACTAGGGGAGCCAGGGCTGGTGCTGGCCTGCTGGTGGGTGGGGCCGGATCTAAGTGTGGCTTGATGTGGGGTCTGGGGGGTCCTAAGGCTGGTGCTGGTGCTAATAGGCTAGAGGGAGGAGTTCCAAATGGTATTCACCAGCACCAGTACCCTTGTTATAGAATGAACTCCCCAAAATGTCAGCCATCAGTTTTTATGTCCGTATGGGGAGTCCCACTTTCCTTCTCCAGGATGTTCTCCAAGATTAGCAAGTGGGTCTGACCCAGCCTCCTTTCAAATGACTGTCTTTGTGCTGGGACTCAGAGAATGTGAGGTTTTGTACATACCCTTCAAGTGCAGAGTCTCTGTTTCCTACAGCCCTCTGACTCTCCTTTATACAAGCCCCACTGGCTTTCAAAGCCAAACACTCTGGGATTTCATCTTCCAACTGAAGGACCCCAGGCTGGAGAGCCTAAGATGGGGCTTGGACCCTTCACTACTTGGGGAGAACCTTTGCAGTTGCAGTTATCTTCCCATTTCTGGGTTGCATACCTAGTGTTGTAGATCTTGACTATACTGCTTGTCCACCCTTCCTACCTGTCTCTTGTAGTTCCTACTTTTCGTTGTTAGTTGTGGAAAATCTTTTCTGCTAGTCTGCAGGTCGTTGTCATCAATAGTTGCTCTGTAAATAGTTGTAATTTTGGTGTGCCTGAAGGAGGAGGTAAGCTAAGGGTCTTCCTACTCAGCCATCTTGGCCACACCTCTTCTCAGCAACTTTCAAGTATGCAACACAGTAGTATTAACTATAGTCATCAGGCTGTACATTAGATCCTCAGAGCTTATTCATCTTATAACTGAAAATTTGTACTCAATGTTTATTCTAAATCTACATCAGAAGGAAAAATAAAACACAACCCTGATGTTTGTAATATATAGTAGTTTTGCCTTTCTGATTGGTTGGTATAGACAGGTTAGGATTTAATGAATGTAAAAAGTAGAAATCCCTCTAAAATTCTTTAATATTTATTTTAGCATCATAAGCTATTCACCTATAAATGTTCACTTAGATTAAATAATTCATCACTGACATTCTTTCTAGGTTAACATTCCAGACATAATGTGACTCTCCCCTCCTAAGACGTTGAGTAGATACTGAGCTTTACATTACCAATATGCTTACAAGTAAGAAATTAGGTCCTCTAATTATGTATTCATGAACATTGAGAATGCAAATAAACTATACAACCAAAGAGATATTGAGACTATGAAATCTATTGAGAGGAAGGCAACACAATAAAACATTAGCAACAAAAACCAGCCCTGTTGTCATTAATTGTGGTTATATAGCAAATTTTTGTACAGTTTTTAGGAATTTAGCATTTGGATTCAGATAGAGAGTGTTTAATCTCATGCCCACTAGATAACATGAGATCAGGAGGAGTCTTAGCAAGTAAGAAACAGATATTTCAAGTGCTTGTCAACTTTGCCAAGGGAAAAGCTTATATCATTACCTTAAGTATTTCATCATATCCCATTTTGTGATTAATGTTAGTTCCTCAAAGTAAATATATAAAATATACACATACAGACAGCTCCAGATATATTGTGCCTCAATTTTTTTTTCATGAGGCTTCTTTTGTTCATCTCCAGTAACCCTCATTCTGCTCCTTGGCATACCAAATCCCTCAGTTTGGTGTCTCAATCAAGACTCTGTTGCCTGAATGTGTCATTCATTTAGTAAACACTTATTAACTGCCTACAGGTGCAATCAGAAATACTGTGATAATCGTCCTCAGGAGCTTACAGTATACTGAGGGGAAACAAGGCAGTAGAAGAGAGTAAGATAATAATTTGTAATAAATTACCTTATAGAGATCTTTTAAAAAATTGGAAAATGAGAGGAACACTCTATTCAGGGTGGAGTGGGATTAGGGCTATCAGGGAAATCTTCCCAGAAGATTGCCACTTTAAATCCTAAAGTAAGAGTAGGGATTAGATAAATGATAGGGGGAAGGACCCAGAAAGAAGAACATATAATTTGATTTGAGTTAACAAGATTTTTATTTATTTATTCAGTGTCCAAACATTCTATTAAACAGCTTTACTATGATAGCTTCCCACTGTAATGGAAGCTGAAGTTTATGCCTTATTTCCATAATTCTCTTTCACCAAAATTCATTGGTAAGTATAGAATAAAAAGAAGCAAAGGAATGAGAAAAAAATCAAAGAGATTAGGTAGAACAAAAGATATCCCTCTAAGTCAGTGGCTTTTAATGGAAGAGAGCAAAATTTTGCCACCCAGGGGACATTTGGCAACATCCCAGGGGACAATTTTTGACTATCACAAGTTTGGGATGAATGCTAATGGCATCTAGTGGGTAGAAGACAGGGATATTGCTAAACATAGTGCAATACCAGGACAGCCCCTGCAACAAAATAAATGATTATCTAGTCCAAAATGTCAATAATGTAGAGGCTGCTCTAGAGTACTAAATTTTTTTGTGTCTGGGTTACAATACCTTGTAGCAATTTTTTTTTTATTTTTAGGTTTCTAGCTATAACCTTGGAAAGGAATCTTTAACAGTTTTGGCTAGAAAAATGCTTATACTGCAGTGCATGGACTTCTATAGCATGTTATTACCTTATCAACTTCACCCTGTTCCGAGTCCCCAAGATTTGCCAGCTAAGAAATTAATCCTCAAATTTATTCTAAGGTTGGTTATATGTGGAGGTACTGACCTTCTATACTAAGTACGTGTGCTCCGTTTCTTTCTCTTTCCCTCCCTCCCTGTCTCTCTCTTTCCCTCTGTCTCTCTGTCTCTCTCTCTCTTACACATACGCATACACACACATTGGTGGAAAGTTGGCAAAATGTTAATTTAAAATGACATTGAAGGAAGAGACTAAAGAGACAAAATTAAATGTAATGTGGCATCTTGGATTAGATCCTGGAACACAAAAAGAACATTAGTTAAAAAAAAAAATGATGAAATGCAAATAAAGTCTGGAGTTTAGTTAATCGTAATATACCAATGATACTTTCTTAGTTTTGATAAATAAATTATGGTTATGCAATATATTAACATTAGAAGGAACTGGGTAAAATGTACATGGGGAGTTTCTGTATGATTTCTACATCTCTTCTGTAATCTAAAATTATTCCAAAATAAAAATTGTATTTATAATAAATGACACTGAAGAGGAGAATAAAATAAATAAATTGATAAAGGATTTTCATTGTGAAAGCAATTTTTTAAATAACGTTTTTCAATTAGAACCATTAAAAGTTTGTTGCAATCTTGTAATTGAAATAGTTTGCAATTATGTTTTCAAACTGTTTCATTGAAATCTATTGGTTTTAATTTTGTATAAAAATAAATATGTGGCTCAGACATTATAAGTCGGAGTCCAGAAATAGCTTATGGGTTTTTTTGTCTATTATATGTCGATATATTTTAAAGAATTTGACAACATTTGAAAAAATGAAGATTTCGCATAAACTTCCCTTGAAAAGTTAGAACTAGAAATCTTGACCCAAGTTCAGATGTGTCTAAACATTTTTCAATAGAGGTCTCCTCCTTTATTAAGGGCATTGCTTTCCAGATGGCCACATACACCCTTCTTTTTATACACCACCCCCAACCCAGTTACCAGGTGATCAACTGTATGCCTTTGAGCATGTGATATCTAATTTTGACATTTATATTTCACTCCTCGAAATGAAATAAATATGGGCTTTTTGTATTTTTACTAATTTAAATTTTTTGAGAGATTTAATTAAGCTGATTCACCTGTCAACACATCAAGCTATAGAAATTATTTCCTAGAGTTCCACTTATGAGACCTTTAACCTGTTTCTGGGGCTCAAAATTTTAAAGTTTCATCCAGCTTGTTTCATTATAGCACACAAAGAATAGATTAATTTTCCTTTTCTATCCAATGTCTACATAATTTAGGACCAATTTATTGGTCCTCTTTTTTTTTCTAATGGTAGCTTTGCGCCAAGGCTTCTGTACTTTATATATATATATAAAATATTTTTAAATATAATTTTTAGAACTTTGGCTTGGATTAATATAATAATGCCATCCTACCTGCCAATTTCCTAGGAGTGGGAATGAGTTGTGTAAACACAACAAGTGATCTTGGCAGTTGACGTTCTATAGAATCTTATATTTTGTTCCTTGAAATAATTAATAATTATTTTAAAAATATAATTATTTTGCATAGAGAAATATAGTCTCCTGTATATCATTGTTTCTCATATCCTGGGATTCACTGACTCAATTCCCAGAAGTAGTCTCCTAGTCCTTATTTTTTTCTCTCTCTCTCTCTTTTTTTTTTTTTTTTTTTTTACTTCCTTTATAAAGATCTTGGATGCCACTTTAGAGGAATATTCTACTTGTTGTTGAGCAGTAAAAAGCTTCTCATGAAACCCCATTATTTTGGGAAATGGTTGCCTGTTACATGGTTTTCATACAACCAGGGATTTAAGCCTATTGGTATGAATAAAAAGATTGAGGGGCAAAAGATAGTAAGCCTAAAACAAAGTGGTTTAAAAAAATTTTTTTTTTAATTTATTTTTTGGCTGCGTTGGGTCTTCGTTGGTGTGCGTGGGCTTTCTCTAGCTGTGGAGAATGGGGGGCTACTCTTCATTGCGGTGCACAGGCTTCTCATTGCGGTGGCTTCTCTTGTTGCGGAGCACGGGCTCTAGGCACACGGGCTTCAGTAGTTGTGGTGCACGGGCTTAGTTGCTCTGCAGCATGTGGGATCTTCCCGGACCAGGGCTCGAAACAGCGTGCCCTGCATTGGCAGGCAGATTCTTAACCACTGAGCCACCAGGGAAGTCCTGCTACTTTAAAAATTGCTTAGCAGCACCACAAAGAGCTAAAATCTAGCCACAGTAACTCCTAACAATTCATGAAAGCATATTTTTAGGATTCAAAGAAAATATTAGAACTTGGTTTGGTTGTAGGATATATTTGAAAGAAATAAATTATTTAATTTTTTAAAACTATGCTATATAATCCAAATTCTTTTTTACATGTTTTGTCCTTCTTTGCTGTGCCTTAAGCCATCTTGTATTAATGAGTCTTTTAAGGGGAAGTGCTTCATGATCTGACTCCTCTTGCTATAGTAAGTCTCCCAAATATATACTCTCAAGGGCACCCTGTACTTTTCCTTTGTAACATTTTTTAAGATTATTTAGTTAATCTTATAGTTGATGTTTCATGTTTGTCTCTATCCCAATAATGTGAGGTGTGTGGGGAGGCAGGGCCTGGTTTATGACTATATGATCACCAATTCTCATCCTGTTGAGTGATTCGTAGTTCTTTTATAAATAGTATTGGTTGTGTGAATGACTGAGTAAATTAATGAGTGAGTAAATAAATATGTTGTGACCCTGCATTAAAACTAAATAGAGCAAAATAATAAAACAAAACAAAACAATAACCAAAAAAACTTAATTATATGGGGGAAAAAAGTACATGACTTGACTTTTTCATTCTTGTCTCCAGGTATCTAGTTTTTACTTTCTTAAATCCATTCTGCATTTGGCACCTGGACTGATCACATTAAAAATATAGACACAGTTAAGTGAAATGATGTTCTACACCCATAAACTATCCCTTTAATTTTGACTAAATATGAATAATCCAGCAACTGCCATAGACTATCATCTATGGCCCTCCTTGAATAGGCATTTACCTCTCCGTCTCCATCTAAAGAATCTCCCCAGCTCCAAACAATCTTAGATTTTCTGTGAATTACATAGTTTTCTTATACACAATATGTTATTTAGTGCCTCATTTCCCTCGGCCTGGAAGCCCATCCTGAATTTCTGTTCTAAGTTCATGTGTCGTAACTTTTCAAGATTCAACTCTGACATTATCTCAAGGATGCCTTCTTTAAACTCCCAGGTTGCAAAAATGCCCACATTTTATGCTCCTATAACACCTGCTCACCTTTATCTAGCACTTATTACACATTATTAAAATAACCTCTTTGTATCTAACTCCTCCTCAAGACTTCAAATCCGTTAAAGAAAGGATCCTATCTTATTCATTTTTGCATGGAAACATTCTAAGTCAATGTTTTGTGTTGAATAAATATCTTCCATAAAATAATTATAACAAATCATGACCAAATATTCATTTGACCTTTCACTAGGTTGAAAGATTGTCACAAATTACAAGTGATATCCAATGTCCCTGAGACATTTCTTTGATGAATTGCCTCTTTTTCTTGCAGTTTAATTGAAACGTTTAAATTGTAAATATTGGCCTTTTTTATTTCTTATATTTAGGTATATTTCACTTTATTTAATTATTCATCAATTAAAATTTCTTAAAAGTTTTTTGAGCGTTTACTATGTGTTATAAACTAAACCAACTTCATGTCACTTAGAAATAAAAGAAATAGTTGCTGACATGAAGGAACATAATTGCTTGTAGGTAAACAAAAAGATAGAGTGTTAAAGCTCTAATACAAATAAGGATATGGGAGAATGAATTTTAGCTAGCAGGTTAAGAGCTAAAAAAGAATATTTGAGATGAAGAAAATAGCATGTGAAAAGCTATGGAAGTAACTTAAAGCATGGTGCATTTTAAAATTACAAATTGTCAGATGAAGTTCCCTGCCTTTTTAGATGTAGATCAGATAGTCTAACCTCTGATTTCAAAGGAGGTCTAAACATTTCTCCAAAGAAGACATACAGATGGCCAAGAGGCACATGAAAATATGGTTAACGTCGCTAATAATTAGAGAAATGCAAATCAAAACTACGATGAGATATCACCTCACACCAGTCAGAACGGCCATCATCAAAAAGTCTACAAACAATAAATGCTGGAGAGGGTGTGCAGAAAAGGGAACCCTCTTACACTGTTGGTGGAAATGTAAATTGGTGCAGCCACTGTGGAGAACAGTATGGAAGTTCCTTAAAGAACTAAAATTAGAGCTACCATATGATCCTGCAATCCCAGTCCTGGGCATATATCCAGAGAAAAACATGGTTTGAAAGGATACATGCACCCCAATGTTCATCATAACACTGTTTACAATAGCAAGACATGGAAGCAACCTAAATGTCCATAGACTGATGAATGGATAAAGAAGATGTGGTACATATATACAATGGAATATTACTCGGCCATTAAAAAGAATGAAATGATGCCATTTGCAGCAACATGGATGGACCTGGAGATTATCATACTGAGTGAAGTAAGTCAGGCAGAGAAAGACAAATATATGATATCACTTGTATGTGGAATCTAAAAAAAAATTATACAAATGAACTTATATACAAAACAGAAACAGACTCACAGACTTAGGGAACGAACTTATGGTTACCAGGGGAAGGGTTGGGGAGGGATAGATTGGGAGTTTGGGATTGACACGTTCACACTGCTATATTTAAAATAGATAACCAACAAGGACCTACTATATTGCACAGGAAATGCTGTTCAATATTCTGTAATAACCTAAATGGGAAAATAATTTGAAAAATAATAGATACTTTTATATATATAACTGAATCACTTTTCTGTACACCTGAAACTAACACAACATTGTTAATCAATGATACTCCAATATAAAATAAAAATTAAAAAAATAAAGGAGGTCTAAACTCTTCTAAAAGATTTTAGTGAATTTCTTGCTTATAACTGGAAACAATGTCTAATGGTTAATTTTGTCTTTAAGTTTCTGATTTCTGGATTATTTCTGTTCTACATAAATTCAGGTAGACATTGTCCCCAATTTTATCTAAACAGACAAACAAATACAATTTTTAAATATGCAGGTGATAACTTGCTTGATTAATCTTCTGGATAATTTAGGAAAAGGAGGGCAGTCTACATCAAAAGTAGGCAAACAACTTGAAATTCAATATTACATACACTTGTCTGTTAAATTCTTTGTCCAACCAGTTGCTGAAGTGTTTTTTCCTCTGACTTCTTCACTACACACCATCCTCCTACTCACATCATCTTATTTCTTACTCTTCTACTTCCCATTTCTTTTCCACCCTCTTCCCTTACTGGATGGCCTTAAGAACACTATAGTTTCCATGTATGTTGTGCATGATAATTCATCTCATTCTATCCTACCACCTAATTTGTTTCTCCCACTGACAAACCTAGATTAAGTTGGATTTTCTTTTATTTTCATCATAAAGCATGATAAAACATTAATTCATGTAAATCATTTCTATTACTGACTTGATGCTATATGTGCTCTCATCCTAATACCAATGGGATGTTTCAGTAAAACAAAGCACAAGGAGAGGCTGTATTATATGTAAACATGACCTTCATGACTAGATTAAATTACTCACAACTAAGAACTAGGAAAAGAAAAAAAATTTGCTTACTTTTTTTGCGTTGGAAATCTATATGTTTATTTCTCATTTTTAATAGGAATTTCATTTGCTGGGTTTTAATCAAATTTATCTGATCCTATGCAGTCTGCCTCTTGCTAATTTGAATTCTGTCCCTTTCATAGCATGTCCTCTGTTTTCCAGTTTGCTGCTTTGGGTTCATTTCATTATTATTTCACATTTATATGCTTCCTTTCAGCGAAGGCATGGATTAGACTTTCATTCTTATGCAGATGACACTAAGATGTATTTGAAGATTAGTCCTAATTGTTACTCTACTTCTGACATTTTATCAGCTTCTCATGAAGAAATAGAGACTAGGATGTCCAATTAAATGTTATTAAACTGAACTACTTTTTGGTAGTTCCAGACACTGATTTAAATAGGTTTTCTCATTCACTTTCAGGAGTGTGTGTGTGTTTCATGACCAACAGTCAACAATATGAGAATTCTAATTGATTTGAAGAACTGTTTCTATACGTGTTTGTCTGAAGTTTAATAACAGGTCTTAGTTTAATAATTCAACATTTTTTCAGGTAGTTGAAATTATATACTATATTAAATAATTATTAAACAAGTAAAATAAGAACAAAATGAAATTCTGACATATTGAAAGCATTATAACCATATTTCAAGGCATTACTTAAATCTACTTTTCTGGGTTTAAGACTGTTATAGAGGAAACTCCAATGTAGAATTTCACTTCATAATAAAAATAACTCTGTGTGAAACTTTCCAAACTATTAGCAGTTTCCTTCCCAGAAAACAAAAAAAAATGCAAGAGAAAGATAAATTGTTTTTGAACGTAGTCCTTCAAGACATATGCCAAATATCGTGCGGAAGGAGTAGAATTTTGACACTTAAGTCATATATCTGTACCTTATTTAATGCAGTTTATTTTCTTTGTGAAAACTCCACAATTCCTATTTATGTCCATTAAGAAAGCAGACACTAGTTCTGGTGGTATTCTTCTCATTTGTCCTGTTTTCCTTTGTCCACTTTGATAATAAATTTCTACCAAGCCTTATTCATTGTTTACAGCAAATCTTTTCTGATCCCAGTTAAAAATTAATTCCCCAAACCTTTTCATTTTCAAAGCATTTTTTCTTCATTAGGTTGCTAATAACTTCGTTAAAATTTTTACTTTAATTTATAAAATATTTTTCACAACTTTAAAAATATTTATTTTCTGTTTGAACTAATATAGCTTTTGTATCTCCTATAACTTGTCTTAGAAATTTTTAAATTTCTTGAGCCATTTTATTTTCTCAGTCATTTTTTATCAGTAGATTATTTTATATTCAACACATATACATCTGCCAACATGGGGTGTTTTTTTTTTTTTTTTTTCCTTAGAATGTCCCTAAAGCATTTTCATTCAACCATCTCTAATAGTAATGATCACATATTAATTTTAAAAGATGTCTCAAAAAGTGTTACATGGAAATGAATACCTTGTTATTGTTGTACAAGTTCACCCTCAATTTTTTTATAATGTTTATTCTTTATAAGGATTCTATAAAAGCCATAGGAGAAAGACTCCTAAATTACTACATAAGGGGGGACAAAACATAGAAATAAAACAATTATTTTTCTATGTCACTTCATATGAGTAGTCTTTCCTGATCTATTATCTACTTCCATAGCCTTTCTTGATCTATTACTTCCATGGCATCTCTTAAATCCAACTTTATCTACTAGTTTAGTATTTCTCTTCTCTTCTAGACTGTAAACTCCATGAGGGCAGAGACCTTGACTGTCTTCTTTACCTTTCAGTGTCTAGCACAGTGTGTCAAACAGAATAATGCACTCATTTAATGTTTTTGGAATACATGAATTTGCAGAATAAGTACTGTACAGCATTTAACTTTCACAAATAAAATATATCATCTAAAATTAGTATGTAGAATTTATCAGAAAAATTACATTGAAATGTGAAAGTTAATTTTTATTTTCAGTGAACAATTTGATGATTACATTCACTGAACAAAAGTTCTTAACTGTTAGATCATATTTGTTTCTAGATCTGGAACATATTTGATCAGTAAATAATAAAAATATCAATTTTGCTTTGTGGCATTAATAATGTATTGCTATAATATCAGTTTAAATTTTATGTTTATATCAGCTTATAATATAAGCTTAATATCAGTTTATATCATGACATATAAAGTTTTAGGTGCTAGATTCTTACTGAAGTTTACAAAACTATAATAAGTCTGATTCCCTCAAACAACCACCATCGAATATTTCTTATTTATAACATATAATTTGCTTGCTTCACTATCTTGGAATCCAAAATAAATTTACATTTTTTAAAATTGTTATTAAATGACTGGACATACTATCACCACTCTCTTTTTCCTCTCCTGGGTCTTAGTCCCAGGAGAAAGTCTTTTGGAGAGAAAAAAATAATTAAAATCAATCCAACAAAATCCCCACTTTCTGCTTTAATCAAATGTCATAATAAAAATACACGCTAACAACCTTGTTGCAAAGTATAGATAGTAAGGATAGAGTTCAATTACCACTGGTGGTGTTTGGGCAAAGACAGATTAGAAAGAAATTGTGAGTAATGCTTGCCCTAGTTTACCTCTGTGAGATCAGGGATAGTTCCCTTTCATGTCTGGGAGGTAACCATACCATGTCTCTCCATATTCAAGTCCCATTGAATACTAGAAGTTGTCCATCATTAAGTACCAACACTTACTCAGTTTCAGTCATTTTATGTTTTTCCCTAGCAATATTTATTGTTGTACCTAGCAGGGCCCTATCAGAAACCCTAGCACAAATAAGTTTTTTGTTGGTACATTTCCCATAGTCTAAGCCATTCTGGTTTGATGAAGCTCACAAAGTTTGGGCTATTCATACTTATTCATTGTTATATACATTCATTGTCATACCTTATGAGAACGTCTAATTTTCCAAGTTACAAGTTAGAGTTTCTAGGAGCAATAGAAACTCTACTAAGTTAAAATTAATGTCACCTGCTTTGTCTATCACCTCTTGTGTAGCATAAGAAATATAGTTTATTCTGTGGCCAATGTCAAGTTATTCTCAGAAATGATCTAATACTATGAGTCTCATCCCTGAATGATAAGAAAAGAGATCACTGTGGATATTGAAAGATAGAAATGGAAATACTTCTGCTAGGGTAAGATCACAATGTTAATTCACAGGTGAAAGAAAAGGGAAATGTTACAAATACATCAGATTTCAAATTGATTTTTTTTTATTAAAAGGTCCATAATTTTCCATGTTTTATACATCATCAAACCATTCTAATAACAATAAAGCTATGTCTCTGAGACATAGCTATTTGGACTTCATCCTAATGACTCCGTTAAAGTCATAGACTATCGTGCCCCTCATAACAAAGAATTGTTACTTGCTAGAAATCTTCCAACATACCTAAGGCACAATAGAGATTAATTGTTCACAGAGCTGTTAGTGAATCCTAGGTGGATGACAATATCCATAAAAGGGTGGTGGCCTAAATTGCCACTACATGCAAAGGAGGTGGGGGGAAGAAAGATAGAAACCAGAAACAAAATCAAATCTTTATTGTGACTCTCATTATTTTAATCATGGTCTCATTCATTCATTCCTGTATTTAGTGAGTATCTACTATGGGCCACACGCTGTTCTAGGCACTGGAGACACCATGGTGAACAAAACCTAGTCCTTGCTCTCATGTAGCTGTCATTCTAATAAGGAAAAGAGACAGTAAACAATGGTATATATGTGTGTGTGTACACATGTATGCATGTGTATATACTTTGTGTAAATATGTATATCTCTGTGTATGTAGTGTATGAAGGTGATACTTAAAAATCTAAAGTTTAGATAGGTTAGTCATATAGATTAGTTAGAATAGACTATTAAGAACTGTTTGAGAAGAAACCTATACAAAGTGAAAAAAAAAGCAAGTACTAACGTCTTAAGTGGAAACATTCTCACTGTGTTTAAGGAATTGCAAGTAAGTGAGTGGAAAGAGCTTTAAGGAATTTTCAAATCCTGAGACTATGTTGGAACAGGATCACAATAGTCCCTCAATATTATTAAAAATTCATGAAGATTCTGGAAGAAGAGAGTGAAAGAGATACTTCAGGGTTCAGTAGACCCAGAGACCACTATAGACCGGACCCAGCTGGTATATTCCATTCAAAAGGAATATTTAACCTGAGAATTGTATCTTTCTTATTCAACCAAAAAATAAATTTTTTGCTTCTCTTACTTGAGTAGTTCAAACATTATATCCAGCATAAATCCAAATTCCTGGAGGTTACAGTTGAACCAAAACATATTTCATTGTATTTAACCTTTTTCTTAGGTGTTTCTCAAAGCATAGTTAACTCTATGTGCTTGACCTGAGGAAAAAATAGGACTATGGTATATTGATAGAGAGGTTAAGGATGAATTTTGTTTGTTTGTTTTCTGCTACTATACTTACATCATTTTCTTGAAAGGGCATAATCCTCTTATCAGTAGCTCACAGTGTCTCCTTATATATAGGCTCATTTTACTTCGAAAACAAGACTAGAAAAGGATAAATTAGCTATTCTTCTCTACCTTTTAAAAAATATAGGTGGAACATGAATAAAACATACAGAATATTGTAAAATAACTATGTTAGAGGCACTAAGAGTTAAAATAATCATAGATATAAAGACTATATAAAAATTAGCTAATTTGTATCAATTCATTTTAAACTGCTGAAATCAGTATGTTAACATCTTTGTGACAAGCCTTCCCATCCAGAACACAACCTGTCTTTTCACTTACACAGGTTTTATTTCATTTCCTTCAGAATTTTTTTTTATGGTTCTCTTTATAGAAGTCTTGTGCCTTTCTTGCCAAATATGTTTTTCAAAATTACACATTTACTTTGTTGCTTGTGTGAATTGGATCTTTCCATTTGAATTGCCGATCATTATTGTTATAAAAGAAAACTTTAAATTTTCATATGCATGTTTTCTTCAAAGCCAGTTTACATGACTCTTAAATATAACATAGTATAAATTGTAGACAAATTATTAGCTCTCTTGAGTTTAGGTAGGCAAATTGCATATTGTAAGTAAAAAAATGATACCTTTTTATTTTGTAATCCTTTCCAAATTTTTCCTACTTTATTGCATTACCTAGAACTTCTGAGATAATGTTGAATGCTGTCACAGATTTTGAGCATCCATGTTTTGTTCTAATCTTTAATGGCAAAAGTTTTCACATTTTATTATGTAGTCTAATACTTCTTTTAATTTCATACATTCATTGTTACATTTAGAAAGTTTTCTCCTTTTTCTACTATTTCTGTGTTTCTAAAACTTAAATCAGGAATTTCTGCTTTATTTATCAAACATTTAATAACCATCTACTGTAATCACATTTATCTTTCTCCTTTGTGTTATTAATGCTACATTGAAGAAGAAAATTTGTATCAAAATAATATATGAGTTCAATATAATTTAATAAGACTACCAATCTTTTTTAAACTTCACAAACTGACATACCAAAAGTTCATGGAAAAGTAGATATTCAAGAATAACAAAGAAAATAATGAAATTGAACAGTGACGAGATTTGCAATGTCTATATTAAAAGTGATTAAACAGTATGGTATTTCAGAGAAATAATCATAGATAAGTGAATCAATACACAAAATACCAGTTCAGATCCATGTATGGATTTCTGAGAGAGAGGGGGAGTGGAGCATAACATAACATAATACATATGGCATTTTAAATTTGTGGGGAGTAAAACAGAGTTTACTATAAATGCTACTGGGAAAACAGATATCCATATATTGGAAAGTATAATTATCTACCCTACTTCACACCATACAAAAATAATTTCCAGATAAATGAAAAGTTTCAATATAACATAAAATTTGAAAGTATGAGAATTAAACATTAGATGGTGTTTTCAACCTTTTCAACTTTTGAAAACCTAGATTTGAAGAAACCTTTCCTAACCAAGACATAAGACACAGCTACCCTAGAGGAAAATACTGATATTTACATGTACTTTTTAAAAAGTTTTCAGAGAAAATTAAAAGCAAAGTTTACAAATTAAAAAAAAAAGGGAAAGTAATTACAACATGCATAAAAAATGGTTAATACTGATAATATGTAGGAAACTTCTGTAAAACCATGAGAAAAGGACAATTGAAACTAGAAAAAGTGTACATGAACAGGAAAATCAGAGCAAAAGAAATAGAAATAACAGTAAAAACTTCTGCTAAACCATACTAATAATGTAGAGAATTGGAAATCAAAATGTTATTAACATATTTAATGTAATGACAAAAACACAAATAGATAACACTATTATTTTGGTGAGAATGTGGAGACCTATTCTTCTTTATACCATTTTTGAGAGTATACTGAAAAAAAGTGTGGAGTAATTTACACATATTTATCCAATTTTTAAATCCTCACATATCGTAGCTAAGTAAGCCTTTGAAGAATTCATTCTGCCATGATAGCACAAATATAAAGAACACGTATTAGCACAAGTATAAAGATATAGGTACCAAGATCTCCATTCCTGGATTGTTTTATAGCTGAAAAAATTAAAATAAACTTTCACTAGCATGTGCTGTATAACAAGCAACCACAAAATCTTAGTGGCTTACAAGATAATTTTTCCTTTCAATGTTGGTTGCTATGGATCAGCTGTTGCAAATCTGCTCAAATGGCTGGTCTTCTCATTCCCCAACCCAGAATTAAGGAAACCCCAAATTACCATGTGCTATTCTCATAGTTGAAGGCTGTCAAAAATTTCCAATGCATCCATCAGCTACTGTTGGGACTGTGAAATCTATTAAATTAATCCGCATATGCTGACCTAGAACAGTATTCATGATACATGAGGGGAAAATAAGTTTCAGAGGAATATGTATAGAATTAGCTCAGTTTCTTAAAACACTCAAACACACAAAAAGCCAAGAATTTTGTAAAAACATGTACACCTACAAAAAGAAAATATTTGCAGAAATACAACCTTACTTGTTAAGTGGTTACTCTTTGGTTTGGACAGAAGCAGTCAGGAAGACCAGCATATTTATGGGTGATTCTTACTTGTCATTTTATGAGTGCTTTTTTCTTTATTTTTATGTGAAAAGAAAATCATTTTCAAAAAAGACAATTTCCCAGTCTGAAACATATATTTTTTTTAAACATCTTTATTGAAGTATAATTGCTTTACAATGGTGTGTTAGTTTCTGCTTTATAACAAAGTGAATCAGTTATACATATACATATGTTCCCATATCTCTTCCCTCTTGCATTTCCCTCCCTCCCACCCTCCCTATCCCACCCCTCTAGGTGGTCACAAAGCACCGAGCTGATCTCCCTGTGCTATGCGGCTGCTTCCCACTAGCTATCTATTTTACATTTGGTAGTGTATATATGTCCATAACACTCTCTCACCCTGTCACATCTCACCCCTCCCCCTCCCCATATCCTCAAGTCCATTCTCTAGTAGGTCTGTGTCTTTATTCCCATCTTGCCACTAGGTTCTTCATGGCCTTTTTTTTTTTTTTTCCTTAGATTCCATATATATGTGTTAGCATACTGTATTTGTTTTTCTCTTTCTGACTTACTTCACTCTGTATGACAGACTGTAACTCCATCCACCTCATTACAAATACCTCCATTTCATTTCTTTTTATGGCTGAGTAATATTCCATTGTATATATGTGCCACATCTTCTTTATCCATTTATCCGATGATGGACACTTAGGTTGCTTCCATGTCCTGGCTATTGTAAATAGAGCTGCAATGAACATTGTGGTACATGACTCTTTTTGAATTATGGTTTTCTCAGGGTATATGCCCAGTAGTGGGATTGCTGGGTCGTATGGTAGTTCTATTTTTAGTTTTTTAAGGAACCTCCATACTGTTCTCCATAGTGGCTGTATCAATTTACATTCCCATCAACAGTGCAAGAGTGTTCCCTTTTCTCCACACCCTCTCCAGCATTTATTGTTTCTAGATTTTTTAATGATGGCCATTCTGAGCGGTGTGAGATGATACCTCATTGTAGTTTTGATTTGCATTTCTCTAATGATTAGTGATGTTGATCATTCTTTCGTGTGTCTGTTGGCAATCTGTATATCTTATTTGGAGAAATGTCTATTTAGGTCTTCTGCCCATTTTTGGATTGGGTTGTTCGTTTTTTTGTTATTGAGCTGCATGAGCTGCTTGTAAATCTTGGAGATTAATCCTTTGTCAGTTGCTTCATTTGCAAATATTTTCTCCCATTCTGAGGGTTGTCTTTTGGTCTTGTTTATGGTTTCCTTTGCTGTGCAAAAGCTTTTAAGTTTCATTAGGTCCCATTTGTTTATTTGTGTTTTTATTTCTATTTCTCTAGGAGCTGGGTCAAAAATGATCTAGCTGTGATTTATGTCATAGAGTGTTCTGCCTATGTTTTCCTCTAAGAGTTTGATAGTGTCTGGCCTTACACTTAGGTCTTTAATCCATTTTGAGTTTATTTTTGTGTATGGTGTCAGGGAGTGTTCTAATTTCATACTTTTACATGTACCTGTCCAATTTTCCCAGCACCACTTTTTGAAGAGGCTGTCTTTTCTCCACTGTATATGCTTGCCTCCTTTATCAAAGATAAGGTGACCATATGTGCATGGGTTTATCTCTGGGCTTTCTATCCTGTTCCATTGATCTATATTTCTGTTTTTGTGCCAGTACCAAACTGTCTTGATTACTGTAGCTTTGTAATATAGTCTGAAGTCAGGGAGCCTGATTCCTCCAGCTCCATTTTTCTTTCTCAAGATTGCTTTGGCTATTCGGGGTCTTTTGTGTTTCCATACAAATTGTGAAATTTTTTGTTCTAGTTCTGTGAAAAATGCCAGTGGTAGTTTGATAGGGATTGCATTGAATCTGTAGATTGCTTTGGGTAGTAGAGTCATTTTCACAATGTTGATTCTTCCAATCCAAGAACATGGTATATCTCTCCATCTATTTGTATCATCTTTAATTCTTGCTACACACAAACATGCACAAGTGATGATTATGTGAGGTGATGGAGGTGTTAATTAAATCATCATGTTGTTCACCTTAAACTTACACAATGTTATATGCCAACTATATCTCAATAAAACTGTAAAAAAGAAACCAAATATTAAATATTCAGAAATTTTGTAAGGCCTTGACAAAGCTTTGGTAGCCTAAAATCAGCCAAGGTATTTATACTATGGAAATTGGAAATTGAAAAAATAAAAAATAAAAGTGAACAAGAGAGAACAAAATGGAGTAATGAACATGGAAGACTTACAAGAAGTGGGGTAGTAAATGAAAAAGGGAAGGTTGGTAATTGATGTTGAAGGAAGAAAAATACCATTTGTTAATATTTCCTTATTATAAAATAACAGTTTTATTGTTTAAAATATAGAAGTCAGACACAAACAAGAGAAAATTAAAAGTAACCAATAAATCACCACAAAGTTGTCTAGAATAGATTCATACTAAAATATGAGCTAAAGGGGAAAAAAAAACTAGCTAAAAAATACTAACATACTAGAGAGACAAACATTTCATGATAAAAAGATAAGACTTGAAGCTGGAAGACCTGAGCTCGAATCTTGACTATGCTATTTACTAGCTGAGTGATCTTGGACAAGTCAAACAAACTTTTGGAACCTCCATAAACTGATCTTTAAAGTGATTATATGTAAAGTTTTATGTGCGTATGAAAATCTATATTAAACTGTACATGATTTAAAAATACAATGAATTATTATTGATGGATTGGAAAAAGATGACTTAGGCAGGATTTTAATGGAATGGGGCAAAAAAAATGCATATCAAAAGTAATGCCACCAAGAAACTTTTTTGGTGCTCAAGAAGGAAGTCAAGACAGATACAGTGTGGTCAGAAACTCTTTTGTTAATTAGAAGAGAGAAGGGTTAGAAAACTGAGGAAATATTATAACATGACTTCTGTGGGAATTTCTTAAAAGTACTTCAGTGTAGCTCTTTTTGTAATCTGAATGGCCCAATTCACAGTTATAAAAACAGAAAAAGTAATTTTAATATTGATGTTTCAATTATGAGTTTTATGCTATTATGCTATTATGAGTCCTAGTATACTTAATAAATAGAAAGGAAAACACTATTTAAATTGCTAATCAATCCAAAGATTTGCTTCTTCCTCTTTGTAGAATTTTGTTAACACAATATTGAATAAATATAACCTCTCACTAATTAAACTAACCTATTTACAGTCAGAGGACAATTTATCATGCTTCACACTTTTATTCATAACTAAAACTATTCATAGTTTTCGATTAATGTTTAAAATATGAGCTTGTGAACTTCAGGGTGTAAAAATCACTCTCATTTCGATGTCACATTAGAATGTCATAATATATATTTCAATGTGGTTATTATTGTGCAATTTTGAATTTAAAGTCTATTTGCAAGTTATTTTATTGCTATGATTTTGCATGTGGCACGCTCACCTTTTAAAATGCAATTTCTCTTTTAGTGAAGACATGTGGCTCTAATCTTCAAGGACCAAGTGGAACCTTTACGTCTCCCAACTTTCCATTCCAGTATGACAGCAATGCACAGTGTGTCTGGGTCATCACAGCGGTGAACACCAATAAGGTAAATGAAAATCATCTCTGGTGAAAAAGCATAACCATAAAGACAAAAACAAAGACATCATGAGGGAAGTGCAGTGAAGAAAATTCATACCTAACGTATGATTTCTGAAATATTTCCTACTTATCCATTAAATAAAACATAAACTTATATGAGAAATATGGAAAAAATGTTAAATACTGCAGTTCTATCCCAACTAACATATAAACGACAACACATTAAAATTATAAATTAATGTTTTCTGAGACAAACTTTTGAAGGTTGTAGGTATACTTTTTTTTTTTAAAGAGGCCATAAATAATGGCTTTTCACTTCATATCTTTCTTCTTGACATATCATTCAGGTATATCATGTTTTTATACATAGCTGCCTTTCCTTTCAGTGTTTCTCTATTGCCACAGATCACATAGCTTTTCTTTATTATAAAAAGTTATTAATGTGCTCTCCACTAATAGAGGATTCATATTATGGGTACTTCTAAAGGTTGGGTTGTCTTTCTATTTGACTAAAAATGAATAATACATCTAAATATGTATATGCCACAGTACTTCAAACAAAATTATAATGCTGAATGAATGAAAGAGCAGCTGAAAAATTAGCAAGTCTTCTGTTTCTGTTCTCTCTATCCTGCTTCTCCTTGTAAGAATGTATAGCAAGGACCTAAATAGGAAGAGTCAAAATTCCTCTCAGAATATATGATATCTTATCTGAGTTAGATTAAGGAAAGGTTGGTGGTAGAGTCCATAAAACTGCGTCAGATTTGTAGTTCAAATACTGATTTAGAATTTACCTACTAACAACTTTGATCAAGCTATTTAACCTCTCTGAAATTCAGTTTCTTTATCTATAAAATGTGAGTAATAAGAGCATGTATTTCAAAGTTACGAGAAGTAAGTGAGGTAATGCATACAGAGTACTTAGCAGAGTTAATAAGTACTTTAAAAACATTAACTCGTTATTAGATACAAAGTATACTATTTTCCAGACTGTTTTGGGTTTTATGTTCATGAAACAATCATAAGAGTAGCAGGGTTGTTTTAAAAATCAACTCAGTGGTCAATTACACTTGCCTTATAGGAGAGGCCTGGTTTACGACTCATAAGAACTAGGTCAGAAACCTATGCTCCCCTAAACTATCTGTATAAACCTTGGGAAAATTACTAAATCTAATCCTTCACCTTCACAAAGGAAATCCTTTTACTTACCCAACCCGTGTTGTCAATTCAATTCAATTCAATTCAGCAAATGTTTATTTATCGAATACCTTCTCTGTGCAAATTATGGGTTGTTAAGGGAAAAAAATCATGAACTACTTGAGAAAAAATAAACTCACATTTATTGAGCATTTAGCAACATGCCGGGTACCATTCGCAGCACTTTTCATGAATTATTTAATTTTAAGACTTCCCTTAATAGATAAATAATTTTATGTCTACATTTAATAAAGAAGATAAATAATGTGTCTAAGATCACATAGGTGGCAAAGGTCAATGCTGTGTACTTTATAAGATGTGTGTTATTTACAATGACGTATCTCACACTAAGACATAAGTATCTTATACTAAGATAAGCATGAAGCAAATTCATTGTAAAGTATGGGAGAAACACATTGTATTAATCTTGTATTGAGATAGAAATCTTTTTTGTGTCATAGCAGTTACCTATAATTGTCAGCAAAATGTGGTAATTATCTCCTGCTCTATAAGATGTCTACTTTGCTAAGCTTAACTCATTTTCATTATTGAATTACCTGAAGTTTCACAGAGGTCATCACATATCTCCTTGCTTTTCTTAACCAATCTACCAGACTTTTATCTATTCTTTCTCTCCCTAAAAAAATCGAATTTATTTTGTAAGGAAGACATAATTACTTTCTTTGCTATTTTTATCAAATAGCTGATTGAGGACATTAATTTTTGATCTGTTGGTTTATATCCATTTTAAGGTACCCTGTAAAAATCCAAGCATTTTCTTTTTTTTTTTTTTTTTTTTTTTTTTTTATAAATTTATTTATTTTATTATTTTTATTTTTGGCTGTGTTGGGTCTTCGTTTCTGTGCGAGGGCTTTCTCTAGTTGTGGCGAGCGGGGGCCACTCTTCATTGCGGTGCGCAGGCCTCTCACTGTCGTGGCCTCTCTTGTTGCAGAGCACAGGCTCCAGACGCGCAGGCTCAGTAATTGTGGCTCACGGGCCCAGTTGCTCCGCGGCATGTGGGATCTTCCCAGACCAGGGCTCGAACCCATGTCCCCTGCATTGGCAGGCAGATTCTCAACCACTGTACCACCAGGGAAGCCCCCAAGCATTTTCAACCATCTCCCACAATTATATTTTACATTGTGGCCCAGTTCACTCACACACACACACACACACACACACACACACACAGAGACACACACATACATACATACAATGCTACAAAATAATTTTCCCTTACTACATGAATGCAATTCTCTGTTTTTGATTCTAACTTGTTGTAATCTATTTTTAAACTACTGATCATGCCTCACTAAATCAATTTTATGAGGCACTACAGGTTATAACCATACATTTTGACAAATACTGTTGGAAGATTTGCTTACATAGATTACCATGTCAGAACTCTTTTGGGAAGACAGTTACTGGCATAAACCACAGGCACGGAGCTCTCTTAGTTGGTATAAACCCAAATTAACCAAGATACTTAACCCCTCAATATCTATGATTTTCTTCAAAAATCATTGCTCATGTTTTTCTTTATGTTTGATAATTTAAAAGCAATCATTGGGGAGGGTTCAAGATGGTGATACTGGAAGATCCTGAACTCAACTCTTCCCACAGATACAACAAATATACAACTACATATGGGATAATTCCCTCTGAAAGGGGACTGAAAACACAACAGAATCTCCACAACAAAGGGTGAAAGGACAGCCACAAAGGGTAAAAGGACAGTTAGGAGAAACAGAGATGCAGTCATGCCAAGGAAAAAAAACACACCCCAGCCACAGAGATTCACAGTCTGGAAGGAACACAAGGTATGGATATTTTCCTTGAGAAGCAAGAGATTTGAACTTCACGTCAGGCACTCCAACTCTTAGATCCTTCACAGGAAAGATGAACCCCTAAAACACATGTCTTTGAAAACCAATGGGTAATACATCCAGGAAAACTGTAGAACTATAGGGAATGGAAAACTCACTCTTAAAGGGGTCACATGCAGACTCAGTCAACCTGAAAACCAGCACAAAATCACCAGATTGAAAAGTGATTTCAATCACTTGAAAAGGTCAAAGGTAAAGGGGACTCCCTTACTGATCTTAAAGTGTCTGCTGGAGAGGCAGGAACCAGTTGAGATGCTCTCTGGGGACTAAGACACTGGTGGGAGCCAGTTTTGAAATCTCAGGGTACCTTGCTAATACCATCTCTGGAAAGCACCATTTACGAAATCTCCATCTAACCTGTTACTGCCAGGGGATGTGCCCTACAAAGAGCTCCACCTACTCCTGTGCCACAGAACCAGCTGGGATGTGACTCTGCCCAGCGTCCAGCAGCTACCATGACCAGGCCTGCAGCCAGCCATGATAGAGGCCAGCCCTGCCCACCAGCACACTGCAGCAGCAGCTGCAGCCCCTCCACAGCAGGAGGATGCATGCAGTCCACATAGGGGACACCCCTTGAGTGCCTGGCACTTCTGAGCCCTACAAAACATCTCCTACATAAGGTCACACCTCCAAGACTGGGAAAGGTAGCTGATTTACCTAATACATAGAGACAAATACAGAGAATTAGGCAAAATGAGGAGACAGAGGAATATGTTCCAAGTGAAATAACAAGACAATGCCTCAGAAAACAAAATAAAGCAGAGTTAAACAATCTACTTTATAAAGAGTTCAAAGTACTAGTCATAAATATTCTCACTGAACACAGGAGAAGAATGGACAGACACAGTGAGAACTTCAACAAAGAGACAAAATATGAGGAAATACCAAACAGAAGTTATAACTGAACTGAAAAATACACTATAGGGGTTCAAAAAACAAGTTGGATGAGGTAGAAGAATGAATAAGCAAGCTGGAAGACAAGCCAATGGAACTCACCCAGACAGAGCAGCAAAATGAATAAAGAATTTAAAAAACTGAATACATCTTAAGAAACCTTTGGGACAAGATCAACAGGAATAACATTTGTGTTATAGTGGTCCCAGAAGGAAGAGAAAGAAAAAATGAGAAAAATTATTGAAGAAATAATGGCTGAAAATTTTCATAATCTGGAGAGGAAACAGACATCAAGGTCCAGAAAGCACAGAGAATTCTGAGTTAGATGGACCCAAAGAGACACATAACAAGACACATTATAATTAAAAATGGTAAAAGTCAAGGGCAAAGAGAGAATACTAAAAGCAGCAAGAGAAAAACAACCTGTTACATGTAAGGGAAACCCCATAAGGCTATCAGCAGTTTTTTGTTTTGTTTTGTTCAGCAGAAATCTTACAGGCCAAAAGGAGTGGCATGACATATTTAAAGTGCTGAAAGGAAAAAACAACCAACCAAGAATTTTGCAATAACATACCCAGGAAGGTTATCATTCAGAATTGAAAGAGAGATTAAGAGTTTCCCGGGGAAGCATAAGCTAAAGAACTTCACCACCACTAAACTGGCCCTGAGAGAAATGTTAAAGGACCTTCTTTAGACTGAAAATAAATGTCAGTAATTAAATACTAATAAAACAAAGTAAAAATCCACTGGAAAAGGTAAATATATAACAAAGGTAGTATACCAATTACTTATAAAGCAAGCATGAGGATTAAAAGACAAAAGCAGTAAAATTAACTAAAATTACAATAGTTAAGGGATACATAAAAAGATGTAAAGTGTGTCATCAAAAGTATAAAACACTTGGGGAAGTGAAAATATACAGCTTTGGAATGTGTTCAAATTTAAGTTCCTAACAACTTAAGACAAACTGCTATTTAATTAGAATGTAGTATGTGAGCCTTATGATAATCACAAGGAAAAAACATTAAGTACACAAAAAAATGAACAGAAATTTAAAAATAATGCTAAAGAAAACAACCAAAACCCAAGGAAAAGAGAGAGGAAGAAAAGAACAGAGAAAAACTACAGAAACCAGAAAACAGTTACCAAAGTGGCAATATGTACATACCTATCGATAATTACTTTAAATGTAAATGGATGAAATTTTCCAATGAAAAGACCTAGGGAGAATAAATGGATTAAAAAAAAAAAAAGACCCATCTGTATGCTGCCTACAAGTGACTCACTTCAGGAGTAAGAACACACACAAACTAAAGGTGAAGGGATGGAAAAAGATATTCCATGCAAATGGAAATGAAAAGAAAGCTGATATGATACTCATATCACAAAAAGTAAACTTTAAAATAAAGACGATAATAAAAGACAAGGGCATTACATAATGATAACAGAGCCAGTCCACCAAGAAGATATAACATTTATAAATGTATATGTACCTAACATAACACCAAGATATATAAAGCAAATATTAACAGACTTAAAAGGAGAAATTGAAAGCAATACAATAATAGTAAGGAACTTGAACACCCCAGTTACATCAATGGATAGATCATCCTGGCAGACAATCAATAAGGAAACAATAGACCTAAACAACACCTTACACCAAATTAAGTCCTTAATAGGTATATAGAACAGTCCATCCAAAATCAGCAGAATACAAATTCTTGTCAAGTGCACATGGAACATTCTCCAGGATAGTTCACATGTTAAGGGCCCAAAACAAGTCACAGTACATTCAAGAAGATTGAAATCATATCAAGCATCTTTTCTTATCACAATGGCAAGAAAATGGAAATCAATCACAAGAAAAAAAAAGTGGGAAAAAAAGACAAAAACATGGAGATTAAGCAACATGCTACTGAATAACCAATGGGTCATGGAAGAAATCAAAAAACATCTAGAGACAAATGAGAACGTAAATACAACATATCAAAATCTATCAGATACAGCAAAAGAGGTTCTGAGAAAGAACCTACCACAAACAATTATACACCAACAAATTGAACAACCTAAAGAAATAGATAAATTCATAGGAACACACAATTTTCCAGGAATGAATCATGAAGAAATAGAAAATTTGAATAGACTGATTACTAATAAGGAGATTGAAGTAGTAATCTGATACCTTCCAACAAACAAAAGCCCAGGACCAGGTGGCTTCACTAATGAATTCTACAAAACATTCAAAAATTTAATACCTATGCGTGTCAAACTTTCACAAAAAATTAAAGAGGAAGGAAGCCTTCCAAACACATTCAAAGACATTTTATGAAGCTAGCATTACCCTGATATGAAAGCCAGGGCAAGGACACCACACACACATGCACGTGCGTGCGCACACACACACACACACACACACACACACAATTAAATTACGAGCCAATATCACTGATGAACACAGATTCAAAAATTCTCAACAAAATATTAGCAAACCTAATCCAACAATACATTGAAAGGATCATACACCACACTCAAGTTGGATTTTTCCAGAGATGCAGGGATGGTTCAACATCTGCAAGTCAGTTAACATAATGCATCACATTAACAAATTGGAGGATAAAAATCATATGATTATCTCAATAGATGGAGAAAAAGCTTTTGACAATTTGACATACATTTATTATAAGAAAAACTCTCAACAAAGGGGATGTAGAGGGAACTTACCTCAACATAATTAAGGCAATATGTGAAAATCCCACAGCTAATATCATGTTCAACAGTGAAAAGCTGAAAGCTTTTCCTCTAAATCAGGAACAAGACAAGGATGTCCACTCTCACCACTTTTATTCAACATAGTATTAGAAGTCCTAGCCACAGCGACTAGGCAAGAAAAAGAAATAAAAGCCACCCAATTGGAAAGGCAGAAGTAAAACTGTCACTATTTGCAGATGACTTGATGCTGTATATAGAAAACCCTAAAGACTCCACCAAAAAAACCTAAAAAAAACAAAAACGAAAAAACAATAGAACTAATAAATTAATTGGGGAGAGTCAAAGGATACAAAATCAATATACAAAAATCTGCTCTGTTTTTATACACTAATAACAGGCTATTAGAAAGAGAAATTAAGAAAATAATCCCATTTATAATGACATCAAAAATAATAGAATACCTAGAAATACATTTAACCAAGGCAGTGAAAGACCTAAATACTGAAAACTATAAGACACTGATGAAAGAAATTGAACAAGATACAAAAAAGGAAAGATATTTCATGCTCATGGATTCAAAGAATTCATATTATTAAAATGTCCATACCACCCCAAAGCAATCTACAGATTCAGTACAGTCCTTATAAATGCCAATGACATAATTCACAGAACTAAAATAAATACATTTACCCATGAACATCGTAGGGGTTAGGGGTGCCAGCCTACTGCACAAATGAATATCTGCATATAACTTTATAGTCAGCCCTCTGTACCATGGTTTCTTTTCCACAGATTCAACCAACTACAGATCATGTAGTACTATAGTACATATTTATTGAAAAAAAATCCACGTATAAGAGGACCTGCACAGTTCAAACCCATGAAGGGTCAGCTGTAATTCTAAAATCTGTATGGAACCACAAAAGACCTCAAATAGCCAAAACAATTTTGAGAAAGAAGTATTAAGCTGGAGGTATCACATTCTCTGTTTTCAAACTATAATGCAAATCTACAACAATCAAAACAGTGTGGCACTGACACAGAAACAGATGCATAGATCAATGGAATGGAATTAAGAGCCCAGAAATAAACCCACACATATATGGACAACTAATCTAGGACAAGAGAGCAAAGAACATATGATGGAGAAAGGACAATCTCTTCAATAAATGGTGTTGGGAAAATTGGACAGACACATACAGAGAATGAAAGTAGACCACTATCTTACAGCATACACAAAAATTAACTTAAAATGGATTAAAGACATGAATGTATGACCTGAAGCCATAAAATTCCTAGAATAAAACATGTGCAATTGACATTGACATTGGTGTTTGTGGATCTGACTCCATATGCAAGGGAAACAAATGCAAAAATAAACAACTGGGACAACATGAAACTAAAAAGCTTCTACACAGCTAAGGAGACTGTTATCAAAATGAAAAGGCAACCTACTGAATGGAAGAAGATATTTGCAAATAAAGAGTTAGTATCCAAAATACATAAAGAACTCATACAACTGAACAATAAAAAATAACATTAAAAAAATAGGCAGAGGATCTGAATGGACATTTTTCCAAAGAATACTTAAAAATGGCCAGTAGGCACATGAAAAGATATTTAACATCACTGACTATCAGGGAAATGCAAATAAAAAACACAATGATGTCTTACTGCATACCTGTTAGAATGGCTGCTGTCAAAAAGACAAGGAATAATAAATGTTGAAGAAGATGTGGAAACAAGTGAACCCTCATATACTTTTGGTAGGACTGTAAATTCACGTAGGCACTGTGGAAAACAGAATAGAGGTTCCTCAAAAAATTAAGAAGGGAACTACCATACGACCCAGCTATCCCACTTCTGGGTATTTATCCAAAGAACACAAAAACACTAATTTGAGAACATATATGCACCTCTATGTTCATTGTAGCATTATTTACAAAAGCCAAGATATAGAATCAACCTAAGTGACCATCAATTGATGAATGGATAAATAAGTTCTGGTACACACACACACACACACACACACACACACACACACAATGAAATACTACTCAGCCATGAAAAAAGGTGAAATCTTGCAATTTGCAACAACATGGATGGACTTTGAGGGTATTATGCTAAGTGAAATAAGTCAGATGGAGAAAGACAAACATTGTATGGTTTTATTCATATGTGGAATCTAAAAAACAAATAACAATAACAAGCAAACAAAATGACATAAAAACAAGCTCATAAATACAGAGAACAGATTAGTGGTTACCAGAGGAGAAGGGGGTTGGAGGGGTGAGTGAAATGGGTGAAAATTTGAAACTGGATATTATTGGATGGAACTGGTTTCAAATCTGGAGTATCCTCTTACTAGTTATATACAGTTTTAGGCAGGGATTTTTCTTAAGTCCTCTGAACCACAGTTTTTCATCTATTAAAGTTTCATCTATTAAAGACAATAATACTATATCATAAAGTTGTTTTACTCATTAGATAAGAAAATGTGAAATGTCTAATTCAAAGATGACTTTAAATGACATCTATTATTATTGCCAAATGTTGCCATCTCAAGTAATATGCTTCTGTTTATTCTCCTTAGTTATTTGTCAGATTTAACTTATGTATTGATGCAGAAAAAATCACTACATTATATTTTCTTCCATATTTGATTATGTGTTTGAATAATATAAAGGTGACTGTGTTTAATACTAAAATATTAAACATTAAATTATAGTCATTTTCACTAATCAGTTTACAAACATTTCCATTAAGCTTACTAAAAATATGACTAAGCATTACAATCTAAAGAAATATATGTTTTTTAAGTTTACCCTTTCCATTAGCCTCTCTAAGGGAATATTTCTTTTAATTGTAACATTTCAGTGATGAATAGAACCGAGAGATTCTTCATAATAAGTTAAAATATTAGAACTGCTACTTTAACCTGGTCATTGAATTAATTGTTCTTCTTGAATTAAGATATGCATTTAACATTAGTATATGTGGTAAATAAATACATTTCTGCTTTGAGCTTTTCCCTAATTTCTATGAGGTTGATCTTCCTCAGTTAGGTGGTCTAGTGCACTTGTCTTTAATAGGACATGTGTAGACCCCTGGGGTATACAAACAATTCCCAAGTTGTACATGGGGCACCTGGACACCATTTTCAGATATTCCATTTTCTAACATTGTCTTGCCTGAAGAAGCACCTCTGTTTGTTCTCTTTTATCACTTTCCCTTTTGTGGTTGTCTTTACTTTCAGAACAATGATGTATATTACTTTTCTAGCTGAAATATTAATATTTTACATTGCTTGAGTGTAAATAAAACTCTGGATATCCAGAGAGGAAATTCCAGATGCATAGCTCCTGAAGGAGAGTCCTTGAGAACAAAGCAAAAACTAGATTCAATAAGAAATATTTGAAGGAGACAATACCTTATTTTATCCAAAAAACAAATTTATCGAAAAGCACATCTCTTTCTATATATATGTATGTACGTATGTATCTACCTACCTATCTTATCTATCATCCATCCGTCCATCCATCCACCTATTTTATATCATTTATCTGTATCTCTGTCTATCCTAGAACTAAAATTCACATTACAGAGAGGTATATTATAGACTAATTTGAATTGAAACACAAAGTCTAACTTTTTGAACAGAAGAAATTTCCTATTTGTCTGATTGATTTTACAGTTTTTCAATTTATAATACACAGTAGACATTTTCTAGAAGTTAAATGAACTAATAATACAAATTTTTAAGGAAACTAATTTATTTGTAAAATTGTAGTGTTACAGAAATTGGATACTTTGAAACTATTCACACTTAGAATTTTTTTAAAAAAATAGACAAATCTATTTAAAATTGTAGGAAATGGTAGTTTTCAAAATTTTGAGCTATCTGCACAAAATTGTTTGAAGGCTATCTAGACCAGCATTCTCCAATAAAAATATAATGTGAGCTACATATATAATTTAAGATTTTCTAGAAGTTACATTTGTTAAAGATGAAATTAAGAGACTGTCATATAGAGTGAAGTAGGTCAGATAGAGAAAAACAAATACCATATGCTAACACATATATATGGAATCTAAAAAAAAAAAAATTGTTCTGAAGAACCTAGAGGCAGGACAAGAATAAAGACGCAGATGTAGAGAATGGACTTGAGGACACGGGGAGGGGGAAAGGTAAGCTAGGACGAAGTGAGAGAGTGGCATGGACATATATACACTACCAAATGTAAAATAGATAGCATACGGGAAGCAACCAAATAGCACAGGGAGATCAGCTTTGTGCTTTGTGTCCACCTAGAGGGGTGGGATAAGGAGGGTGGGAGGGAAATGCAAGAGAGAGGAGATATGGGGATATATGTATATGTATAGCTGATTTACTTTGTTATAAAGCAGAAACTAACACACCATTTTAAAGCAATTATATTCCAATAAAGATGTTAAAAAAAGATGAAATTAATTTTAATGTTTTATTTTATTTAACCCCAGCATTATAATTTCAACATGTAATCAGCATAAAATTATTAATGCAATAATTTACCATCATTTTTTCATTCCAAATCTTTGAGATCCAGAATGTGTTTAACGCTTGTAGGACATCTCAATTCAGATGAGCACTTTTCAAGTGTTCAATAGGCACATGTTGCTGATGGCTACCATATTGTTGCATGGAAAATATTGACTATTTCCATAACCAAAGAGAATTTGACTGCTCTGCTTCAGAGAATATGAGAGGTGATGGTGGTTGGTCTTCATGAGAAAAAAATGTCAGTAATTTGCAGTGCAACCTAACAGCAAACAGCAGAGTATAGAATGGTTGGCTCAGAGCTAAAAGATCGTAAATAATTAGCACAGAACTGTTTTCCATTGATATGGGAAAGTGTAAGGTGGAACTAGTTTAGGAAAAAAACAAAAAACAAAAAACCTGACAGTTCAGTTTGGGACTTGTTACATTTACGGTATCTATTCGAATGGATATCAGGTTGGAAATAAAATCTGGAGATCCAAAAGATAGGGATGGAGATATAAATTTGCAAGCTATCAGTTTATAGATGTTATTTGAAGCCAGGAGGCTAAATAGGACCACAAAGTAAGTCTTAGGAAGAAAGTCAAAGTTAGAATAAATAGTAGATAAATAACAGGTAAAGTCTAATAAGTAGGGTACCTAATTAAAAATGTATTTGTATATCTGTGTATTTTTTCTTATGTTATATTTAAATGTAATTGAAGAACATCCATTCCCAGCCCAAGATCCAAATATACATAGAAGAATCACAGAATAAATACCTCAGATGTATTTGTAATGTTTTTGAAATATAAATACATATTATTGGTATTAAAAACACAAAATATATTTGTAATGCTAATGTACTCATACTAACTTTGGCTGTTTGGTTTTTTTCTTAGTTGAAAATAAATGAACAACTCTCCTCATGTGAGGGTCCCATAATTTTCCTTCATATTAAAATGTACTCTTCATATTCAGGGTTGGGAACCACTGATTAAAATAAAGTATGATAATCAGCATCACTCAAGTGTATTAACCTTTAAAAAATAAAAATAAAAAACGCCATACTGTTTCCACAGCAGCTGCACCATTTACATTCCCACCAAGAGTGTTAAGAGGGTTCCCTTTTCTACACATCCTCACCAACATTTGTTACTTGTATTCTTTTTGTTGATAGCCATTCTGACAGGTGTGATGTAATATCTCATTGTGGTTTTGATTTTCATTTCCCTGATGATTAGTGGTGTTGAACATCTTTTCATGTGCCTCTTGGCCGTCTGTATTTCCTCTTTGGGAAAATGTATATTCAGTTCTTCTGCCCATTTTTTAATCGGGTTGTTTGTTTTTTGATGTTGAGTTGTATGACCTGTTTATGTATGTTGGATATTAACCCTTTATCAGTCATATCATTTTCAAATATCTTCTCCCATTCTGTAGGTTGTCTTTTTGTTTTATCGATGGTTTCCTTTGCTGTGCAAAAGCTTTTAAGTTTAATTAGGTCCCATTTATTTATTTTTGCTTTTGTTTCCTTTGCTTTAGGAGATGGATGAAAAAATAATATTGCTGCAATTTATGTCAAAGAGTGTTCTGCCTGTGTTTTCCTCTAGGAGTTTTATAATAGCCAGTCGTACATTTAGGTCTTTAATTCATTTTGAGCTTAGTTAGCTTTGTATATGGTGTTAGAGAAAGTTCTAATTTCATTCTTTTACATGTAACTGTCCAGTTTTCCCAGCACCACTTATTGAGGAGACTGTCTTTTCTCTATTATACATTCTTGCCCCATTTGTTATAGATTAATTGATGATGTGTGTGGGTTTATTTCTGGGCTCTCTACTATGTTCCATTGATCTATGTGTCTGTTTTTCTGCAAGTACCATACTGTTTGATTACTGTAGCTTTGTAGTACAGTGTGAAGTCAGGGAGCCTAATTCCGCCAGCTCTGTTCTTCTTTTTCAAGATTGTTTTGACTATTTGAGGTATTTTATGTTTCCATAAAATTTTGAAATTATTTATTCTAGTTCTGTGAAAAATGCCATTGGTATTTTGATAGGAATTGCATTGAATCTGCATAGATTGCCTTGGGTAGTACACCATATGACCCAACAATTCTACTCCTGGGTATATATCTGAAAAAAACAAAAACACTAATTAGAAAAGATACATGCCCCTCAGTGTTCATAGCAGCATTATTTACAGTTGCCAAGGTGTGGAAGCAACCTAAATGTCCATAAACATATGAGTAGAAAAAGAAGATATGGGGTCTGTGTATACATACATATATATATATATATATACACACATGTATGTGTGTATATATACATATATATATATGTATATATACACACACACACACAATAGAATACTACTCAGCCATGAAAGGAATGAAATTTTGCCATTTGCAGCAACATGGGTGGACTTGGAGGGCATTATGCTAAGTGAAATATGTCAGACAAAGACAAATACTGTATATCACTTATACGTGGAATATAAAAAATACAACAAACTAGTGAATCAAACAAAATGAAACTGACTCACAGATATAGAGAGTACAAACTAGTAGTTACCAGTAGGGAGAGGGAAGTGGGGAGGGGCAATAAAGGGGTAGGGGAAAAAAGGGTTATTATGGGATCATATGAAGTCATCTTTGTGAAACTTTTGAAAATTGTAAAGCACTATAGAATTTAAAGAATCTTTTATTCAATAATGTTTTTAAAAAGGAAAGAAAGAAAAGAAAAAGAAAAATCATATAAAGGAACATGGCAGGCTTTGTCTTATATTGTGTACAGTTCTTCTTACCACATCATTAAGTTTGCCTTATTTCAATTAGGCATAACTCCTGACTGTTGCAGGAAAACTAAATATTCCTAAACTGATATTCTAGGACTCAGCATAAAGTCACCCTTAATGTTAGTCCCTTAAATCACCTGTAATAATAATTAGGCTTTGGTTTTTATCTTGAGGCTCAATGCCTACTTTAACTTTTGGTCCTGGCAATTGGAAATATGTCTTGTTTTATGTTCATGTGTCTGTTTTATTATTTTCAGTTTGCTAGGCTGAGCTTGTTCCTCATTATTCCTAGTCCGCTTTTAGGAACTGGAGTCCTGTTGCTGATCCACAGTCTCCTGTCTGGAGCTCTGCAACCCAACAGAATTGCTTCTTTGAATAAATTAGCTAATTGCCTACTTCTGGCACCTTCATCATTCTGTTTTACCCCATGAACCAACATTTTCCACATGGTGGTCTTCTTTTTCATTGCCATCTACTTACTACCATAGCTCTAATATATGTCTTCCCAGAGACCATCACATTTCTACTGGGAGATGCTTGTTTATTCATTTATTCATTCAAATAAAGGCTTATTGACTACTAAATACTGGGTACAGTTCTTGATGACAAAGATTCAAAGTTGAACAAAACATGATAAAACTCTCTCATGGCATTTATCAGGTTGGCCAAAAATTGCCTTCAGTTTTTTAGGTAAAAATAAAGGAAACATTTTTCATTTTCACCAGGAACTTTATTGAACAACGTATTCAGCCTCTTGTTCCACTACCTTCTGCCATTTTTCAGACAACTTTATAATTCCATCTTCCCAAAACTTGTTATCTTTTTGAGCAAAGAATTGTTCTAGGTGCCTCTTACAGTCTTCCAGGGAATTGAAATTTCTTCCATTAAGAGAATTTTGTAAAGACTGAAATAAATGGAAATCTGAAGGTGCAATGTCTGGTGAATATGACAGATAAATCAGAACTTCCCAGCCAAACTGTGTAACAGTTTTTGCCTGGTCATCAAAGAAACATGCGGTCTTGTGTTATCCTGATGGAAGATTATGCATTTTCTGTTGACTAATTCTGCACGCTTTTCGTCGAGTGCTGCTTTCAGTTGGTCTAATTGGGAGCAGTTCTTGTTGGAATTAATCGTTTGGCTTTCCAGAAGGAGCTCATAATAAAGGACTCCCTTCCAAGCCCACCATATACACAACATCACCTTCTTTGGATGAAGACAGGCCTTTAGTATGGTTGGTGGTGGTTCATTTCGCTTTTCCCATGATCTCTTCCATTCCACATTGTTGTACAGTATCCATTTTTCATCACTGGCACAATTTGTTTTAAAATGGACCGTTTTCATTACATTTCAGTAGAGAATAGCATACAGAAATATGGTCAAGAAGGTTTTTTTTGGTTAACATATGTGGAATCCAAACATCAAACCGATGAACATAACCAAGCTGTTGCAAATGATTTTCACCCCTTGATTTGGATGATTTTAGTATGTCAGCTATCTCTTGCATGGTATAATGTTGGTCGTTCTCAACTATTGTTTCGATTTGATCTCTATCAACTTCAGCTGGTCTACCTGACCATGGAGCATTATCCAGCAAGTAACCTCCAGCACGAAACTTCACAAACCATTTTTGACATGTTCAATCAGTCACAGCACCTTCTCCATACACTGCACAAATCTTTTTTTGCATTTCAGTTGCGTTTTTACCTTTCTTGAACTAATAAATCATAATATGCCAAAATGTTGCCTTTTTTCTTCTATCTTCAATATTAAAATGACTACACAAAAATTCACCAATTTTGGTAAGTCTTTTTTTAAATGCACGCTGATATGACAGCTGCCACATACAGTCTAAGGAAATTGTTTCAAATGGAGTTAAAGACAGCTAAGTGCTACTAGAGCCATCTTAGGGGAAAAACCGAATAAACCTTTTAGCCAACCCAATACATTATAGTCAGGGGTCACAAACAATAAAAGAAGCTTAAGTAATGTACTAGGTGATAAAGTTGCTCTGGAGAATAATTTACCAGAGCAAGGGGCATAAGAAATATGAAGAAGTATTGGGGTTTTTTTGTTTTTTGTTTTTTGGTGTTTTTAAATACAGAAGACACTACATACAGGAAAAGATGAATGAAAAAAAAAGTGGAACTGGGCGTGTAGTAGACTTGGATGTGTGTTGTATTTTTGCTTATGCAGCATCCATCCATTCCCCATTCTTCATGCATCTGAGAAACTACTCCTCTCCCAGTATGGATGGTCTTAAAGGGGACTTCGCTCAAAGTATACTGTCCTAACGTCTTCACTTTTATTTTCCAAGATATCATACAGTGACGTGCTGGAGCTAACTTAAATAGCTCCTGGTATCTGATTGTTAAATTATCAGGAATATAGTGAGCTGGTTGTTAAGTATAGCCAATATTAAAATGTACATATGTAAACATAAAATTTAATAAATTATATTTTAAAAGAAAGTAGTAATTACCTATTTATGAACATCAATTTATAAATATTTTGCTGAGTTTACTATTAGCTATGCTCTTGAGGTTATTTACATCTATTTTGTCCATATGATGGAGCTACTATATAATGATGTGCTACTGTGCACGTTTCCTAACTCTGTATTCAGTCACATTGGCAGCCTGAGATTGGACATCATAGAAGAATTTGTACTATAGAAGGTGGCAAACACTACAGATAAGAGCTTGATTTATTTATTTTTGTTAATTGAGTAGATGTAGAAAGTGATGGAGAAAATGTTATTAATCATGGCTAAATTTCTAAAGTGTGTTGTGTCTGTAGCTATCACATTGTGAAGGGCAAAAAAAAAAATTGTATTTTGAGGAAGGATTCTTCCAGTGTGTGAAAACTATTATCTGATTCAGTAATGAAATAATTCATATAATTGACAAATATATAATTTTCCAACATATGTATTCATTTTTACTGTTGTGTTTTACTAATTAATGTAAATGAAAATTTCAACCAACATTCATCTGAGAACTACACTCATTCATTCATCAATTGCAACCATAAGTTGGTTAAGATATAAAATTTAGCAAAGCTCAGTTAAAGCATTCTATGAGAATCAATTGACTATGTGGAATTCATAAGCAAGGTTATTGTATACTTATCATTTGTAGATTCTATGTTACATGTCCTTTATATTAATAATTTTTTTTACAAACTTTTTTTCCAGAAAGCCAGTTGTCAAGTATTTATCAGTACATTCTGATGTCATGTGATCCAAGCTAGGTCAGTTCATTCCTTTCTGGACCTTGAAAAAAGTGGCACACGCTGAAAAAAAATATTTGAGTTTATTCATCAGAAAGGGAGACCTTCAGAATAATAGTAAATAACAATAGTTAATGTGTATTTCATGCTTACTATGCACCAAGGTGTTGTTCTGAACCCTTGTATATAATATTTATTTTAAGCTATACAACAACGCTATGATGTAAGTACAATTATTCCCATTTTTCAGATAAGGAAACAGATTAAGATAGATAAAGTAATTTCCCCAAGACTACAGTGTAACTTTCACAACTAGAATTCATAACTAGATACTCTGACTCTTGCAGTAATCACTGATTCTTTCCTGCTGCTTCTGTCCTTTCTTCAACCTGCAATTTTAGCTTTTACTTACTTCTTTGAAGTACTCCATCTCTCTCTCTCTCTAGATAGACATATATATACACACATATATATGTATATATGTATATATATATGTATATTTTTTCTTAAGTCAGCCAAAATAATTTTCTGTTACTTGTCATCAAGGAATCCTGAGGCAGGAAGCTAGTGTTACAGTCATCATTTTTATTGTTGTCTCCTGATCCTAGTGTAAAATCTGTTGCAATGTTTAGCTCTCCAGTGTGCTCTCTGATACATTTCATCATATCCTGCAAATTGACAATATGCTTATTTCCTCTGTCCTTATCTATATTTGGGTTGGAAATACTTGATAATGCTGGCTACCTATACTCTAATTTCTTGGGTTTCTAATGGCCTTTTGAGAAATGGGTTTTCAAATGTAAACATAAAAATTAATAATGAAGTCAAAATATATTTTTAATTAAATAATTCTTTAGTATAATGTGCAGAACTAAGATAAAAATACTGTGGAACATAATTCTTTATGGCTTTTTGACTAGGCTTCATTCTCACTTTAAATGGAATGCACTTTAAACCACATTGAATGATTGCTACAAGAATAATGTTGATGTCTCCAGGATGTCAGCAATCTCACAAGTGAGAAAATAAAATCCATTGGGAGGTTAGTAATGAAAGATTAAGTTAACTGAGCATAGAAGAATATAATTCAGAGAGAATAATAATACAAGCCCATGAGGTCGACTTTGGTTTAGATTATAATTCTCACTAGTTTAGCAGAAGTCTTACATGTCAGAAGAAATAAAATTGGCCATCAAAAGAGTAAGAATTGACTAGGGCTTTTAAAAAACGTTATTATATATAACATTAGCCAACAGCACATTTGTGTGTGTATGTTCCAAGACTTAATATTTGTTTCTGCATTTGGCTCACATTTGCACCTTATGATTCAGAAGATAAAAAAAAAAAAAAAAAAAAAAAAAAAAAAAAAAAAAAACTGGCGTGATTTTAAGTGTATGTATTTAAGAACATACTTTGGAAATTCCTAACCTATTTATAAATAACTTCCTGATTATTGTATATAAAACAATGTATGGACAGAGTTTTGATCTAAAAGTCAAAAACCCTGACTTCTTGTGCAGGACATTTTGCCTTTCTGAATCTCATCTTTAAAGCAGGAATAATCATCCCTGCCCTACCATGTCATAGGAGTGTTGGAGGATCACACAAGTGAATAAACCAAACAGCACTTTGTATGTTGGAAATTATCTTATAAATTTAAGTCATTATATTAGCATAAGGATGTTTAAGCATAAGAATAGTACTGAGATCATAGCGGGTGCCTAGTTAACATTTGTGGTATAAATAAAAGGACTAATAAGAGTAAGCAATACATGTGGAAAATGTGAAAAATTATTAGGCATTTCGATCCAGCATAGTCTAAAATTAGTGCATAATGGATAGCAGATATTTTGTTAGTATTTATATTGCCTTATAAATAAATGTTAACTGTACTTACAATATATTAAATAATATTTATACCTGTATATTATTTTTTCTATAGCTATCATAAAGCATGGTTTTTCATATAGTTCTGATAAAAGTTCACTATAGCATTTCATACTATCCTTACACAGACTTTGTTTCTTTTGAAGTGACATCATAGATGAGAGTTTCTTCTCTTACCTTTTTATGAACATCTGTCCCAAACTTAAATGCAGGTAAAGAAAGACAACCTTTTCTAGTAGTGGATGATATCCCTTTCTATGCAGGTCATTCCATTCTTCTGTTTAATCTTAAAAAGAACTGAAGGGTTACTCTATAATGTAGTAAAGTAATTAAGTTGTGAAATACTTTATTCCTGTATTCACTACAACATTTAAGCCCATTGTTTTTGTTTAGATCAGTAAAACACCCTCAGTGTTCCTCCCCAAGAACTCTTCAGGCATCAGAATACACCCTTGACTTCCACCCATAACAAAGATTTTCCATATTGTCACTGTTCCATCACTACAGCTAGCCTTTTGCTATGTCATTTAGCCTGCCCACTTGCCGGCACTAGTTCTTTGATCCGAATAGTTGGAGTTTTGGAACCTGTGCCAAGCTTCAGTGCCAGGTCTGAGACCTCGGCCAGGCATAGAGAGTGTCACTTTCCTGAAGACTGCAACTGTCTTTTCTGCAAAGTGCAGAACGAAGACAAGGATTTGTATGCAAGTGATATTAAGAATGTGTGCCCAGGAAACTATTAAGGGGGTAGGGGAAACAGGACAGGAAAGAAGTTAAGCAAAGATGCAATTTCAGGCAAAATCCAAGCCGCAGCCGGATCCCATGCAGTGTAAATTGCACCTAAGAGTTTGTCCCAACTCAAAACAAGGGTCCTGGGCTCTCTTAACTTCTACATCCCATAATCACAGTCTAAGGATTACGCAGGTCCTTCAGGGTTCATGTGGACAAAGCAGTTCCTGTAGCCCAAAGGCAGTCTACAGAAAACTTACAGCTATACGCATTTAGAGGCAAATGAATAGAGAAGAGAAGATAGCATACAGATAACAGAAAAGACAAGAAGCATCCAGAGGGATCTGGATAGGGTGTTGACAGTGTTTGCTGCAGTTGAGTAGGAACTAAAGGGAGCAAACCTGAGGCAGCAGTTCAGGGATAAACTGAAATCAAAGCTGGTCTTGAAAGTCATGAATCAGAAAGAGCACAGGAGTAAAGTGCAGATCTTAGTATAAAACAATAGGATTGCAATAAGGGAGACCAACTAGGAGATTCCCCAAGCTAAGGAAAATGGCTTGCAATCACCATTTATAGGACATCCCAGCCATGAAAGTATCATTGCTATCAAAGGTGCTAACACTATTTCCTCTTCTCTTGACTGAATCATACCTGTACAGTACTTCTTGATTATTCTCAGCCCCTACCAATGGGACGTGTCCTCTTCTCTAAATGGTTTATTTAGTTGAAATATTTTAAAATGAACTCTTCTGTGTACAGAACTCTTCTGTGTACAATGAATAATCATCTAAAATAAATATCAATAAAGACAAAATAAAAGAAATATTCCAAAGTGTTAAAAAATGTTATCCCTGGATAGAGGACTATAATTATTTTTCCCTGTTACTTTTATGCTAACAAAAATATTCTCTGTTAAATTTCAATAATATGTATGTTATATTTTATAATAAAAATATATTTTAAACAATAACAAATTAGTAAAAGGAAAAAGAAAATTATAGGTATACAGTGATTGACATTATTGACTATTTCCTACTTCTTGAAACTTTCTCTTTCCCTGGCTTCTTTATTCTCTGATTTCCTGAATTTTCTCCTAATTTTGCAGGCTTTTCCCAGTACTGAATTTCCTCTTCCATCTTAAAATTCAGTGTTCCTCAGTGTTCTGAAAAATTTTCATTCTGTAGTCTTCTCTTCCTTCATACATCTAAATACAAACTCCAGTGAATTCACTATAGCTCATTAATATGCCTCGAACTTGCTTAAATCTTTCACCCAGGTTTCCATTATTTCTCCTTTGAGTTATGAACCAACTTCGCAATTAGTGAGTCTTCATCTCATTTTGCTGCCTACTCCAAGTCTACTGACAAATCCAGTGTGACATTTTATTCTAAAGTGAAATGATAACTCCTTTCTTAATTAAATATTTAAATACATCCATATATCTTCATGGATGAACCCATCGACAATCTGAACTACTCTTACCTATCTAGGCCCATGTCCCAACACTCTATTTTATGTTGCTGCATTACCAGAGCTCTCTAGTTCATGCTGCTCCCTCTTTGAAGAATACATGTCATGTTCCCACTCTGTTTCCATCTCACTAAATTTGTGAACATTTTTTTCCTGGCCATTCTCCAGGATTCAGTTCATGTTTCACTTTTTCTTGAGAGCATTTCCTGTTCTCCCTCCTAGCTTGGCTTAGAATCCTACTCTGCATACTAGTTCATTAGTTGTTATATTGTAATTATCTGTTAACTATTTTCCTTAGTTTGACCCTAAATGACAAAAAAAAAAAAAAAAATAGAGTGTTTGAATCTTTGCACTCTTATCATCTAGTACAGTAGTTTTCATATGGAAAATTTCAAATTAATATTTATTGGAAGGGGTTCTCTGGTGGGGCTAATGGCAGACTCTAGGAGGGCTCAAACCGAGGAGTACTTCCCAGAATTTCTGCTGCCAGTGTCCTTGTCCTCACAGTGAGCCACAGCCACCACTGCCTCTGCAGGAGAGCCTACAAAACTAGCAGCTGTGTGGCTGACAGAGTCTTGGTGCTCCGGCTGGGTGTCAGGCCTAAGCCTCTGAGGTAGGAGAGCCGAGTTCAGGACACTGGACCAACAGAGACCTCCCGGCCCCATATAATATAAATCAGCGGGAGCTCTCCCAGAGATCTCGCTCTCAATGGTAAGACCCAGCTCCACTCAATGACCAGCAAGCTCCAGCACTGCACACCCCATGACAATCAACTAGCAAGACAGGAACACAACCCCACCCATTAGCAAATAATCTGCCTAAAATCATACTGAGTTCACAGACACACCAAAACAAACCACTGGACATGGTCCTGCCCACCAGAAAGACAAGGTCCAGCCTCATCCACCAGAACACAGGCACCAGGCCCCTCTACCAGGAAGCCTACACAACCCACTGAACCAACCTTACCCACTGGGGGCAGACACCAAAAACAATGGGAACTATGAACCTGCAGCCTGCAAAAAGGAGACCCCAAACACAGTAAGTTAAGCAAAATGAGAAGACAGAGAAATACACAGCAGATGAAGGAGCAAGGTGAAAACCCACCTGACCAAGCAAATGAAGAAGAAATAGGCAGTCTACCTGAAAAAGAATTCAGAGTAATGATAGTGAAGATGATCCAAAATCTAGGAAATAGAATGGAGAAAATACAAGAAATGTTTAACAGGGACCTAGAAGAACTAAAGAGCAAACAAACAATGACCAATCTAATAAATGAAATTAAAAATTCTCTAGAAGAAATCAATAGCAGAATAACTGAGGCAGAAGAATGGATAAGTGACCTGGAATATAAAATAGTGAAAGTCACTACTGCAGAGCAGAATAAAGAAAAAAGAATGAAAAGAATTGAGTACAGTCTCAGAGACCTCTGGGACAACATGAAACACAACAACATTCGAATTATAAGGGTCCCAGCAGAAGAAGAGAAAAAGAAAGGGACTGAGAAAATATTTGAAGAGATTATAGTTGAAAACTTCCCTAATATGGGAAAGGAAATAGTCAAGTCCAGGAAGCACAGAGAGTCCCATACAGGATAAATCCAAGGAGAAACACACCAAGACACACATTAGTCAAACTATCAAAAATTAAATACAAAGAAAAAATATTAAAAGCAGCAAGGGAAAAGCAACAAACAACATACAAGGGAATCCCCATAAGGTTAACAGCTGATCTTTCAGCAGAAACTCTGCAAGCCAGAAGGGAGTGGCAGGACATATTTAAAGTGATGAAAGGGAAAATCCTACAACCAAGATTACCCAGCAAGGATCTCATTCAGATTCAATGGAGAAATTAAATCTTTACAGACAAGCAAAAGCTATGAGAATTCAGCACCAACAAACCAGCTTTACAACAAATGCTAAAGGAACTTCTCTAAGTGGGAAACACAAGAGAAGGGAAAGACCTACAATAGCAAACCCAAAACAATTAAGAAAATGGTAATAGGGACATACATATTGATGATTACCATAAATGTAAATGGATTAAATGCTCCAAACAAAAGACATAGACTGGCTGAATGGTTACAAAAATAAGGCCTGTATATATGCTGTCTACAAGAGACCCACTTCAGACCTAGGGACACATACAGACTGAAAGTGAAGGGATGGAAAAAGGTATTTCATGCAAATGGAAATGAAAAGAAAACTGGAGTAGCAATTTTCATATCAGTCAAAATCGACTTTAAAATAAAGACTATTACAAGAGACAAAAAAGGACACTACATAATGATCAAGGGATCAATCCAAGAAGAAGATATAACAATTGTGAATATTTAGGCACCCAACATAGGAGTACCTCAATACATAAGGCAGATGCCAGCAGCCATAAAAGGGGAAATTGAAAGTGCCACAATAATAGTAGGGGACTTTAACACCCCACTTTCACCAATGGACAGATCATCCAAAAGGAAAATAAGTAGGGAAACACAAGCTTTAAATGACACATTAAAGGAGATGGACTTAATTGATATTTATAAGACATTCAATCCAAAAACAACAGAATACACTTTCTTCTGACGTGCTCATGGAACATTCTCCAGTATAGAGCACATCTTGTGTCACAAATCAAGCCTTGGTAAATTTAAGAAAATTGAAATCATCTCAAGTATCTTTTCTGAGCACAATGCTATGAGACTAGATGTCAATTACAGGAAAAAAACTGTAAAAAATACAAACACATGGAGGCTAAACAATACACTACTAAATAACCAAGAGATCACTGATGAAATCAAAGAGGAAATCAAAAAATACCTAGAACCAACTGACAATGAAAACACAAGGACCCAAAACCTATGGGATGCAGCAAAAGCAGTTCTAAGAAGGAAGTATATAATAATACAACCCTACCTCAGGAAACAAGAAAAATCTCAAATAAGCAACCTAACATTACACTTAAAGCAATTAGAGAAAGATGAACAAAAAAAAAAAAAAGAAAACAAAGTTAGCAGAAGGAAAGAAATCATAAAGATCAGATCAGAAATAAATGAAAAAGAAATGAAGGAAACCATAGCAAAGATCAATAAAAATAAAAGCTGGTTCTTTGAGAAGATAAACAAAATTGATAAACCATTAGCCAGTGTCATCAAGAAATAAAGGGAGAAGACTCAAATCAACAGAATTAGAAATGAAAAAGGAGAAGTAACAACTGACACTGCAGAAATACAAAGGATCGTGAGAGACTACTACAAGCAACTACATGCCAATAAAATGGACAACCTGAAAGAAATGGACACAGTCTTAGAAAAGCACAACCTTCTGAGACTGAAGCAGGAAGAAACAGAAAATATAAATAGACCAATCACAAGCACTGAACTTGAAACTGTGGTTAAAAATCTTCCAACACACAAAAGCCCAGGACCAGATGGCTTCACAGGTGAATTCTATCAAACATTTAGAGAAGAGCTAACACCTATCCTTCTCAAACTCTTCCAAAATATAGCAGAGGGGGGAACACTCCCAAACTCATTCTATGAGTCCACCATCACCCTGATACCAATACCAGACAGAGATGTCACAAAGAAAGAAAACTACAGGCCAATATCACTGATGAACATAGATGCAAAAATCCTCAACAAAATACTAGCAAACAGAATGCAACATCACATTAAAAGGATCATACGCCATGATCAATTGGGGTTTATCCCAGGAATGCAAGGATTCTTCAATATATGCAAATCAATCTATGTCATACACCATATTAACAAATTGAAGGATAAAAAACATGATAATCTCAATAGATGCAGAAAAAGCTTTTGAGAAAATTCAACACCCATTTATGATAAAAACCCTCCAGAAAGTAGGCATAGAGGGAACTTACCTCAACATAAGGAAGGTCATATAGGACAAACCCACAGCCAACATTGTTCTGAGTGGTGAAAAACTGAAACATTTCCTCTAAGATCAGGAACAAGACAAGGTTGCCCACTCTCACCACTATTATTCAACATAGTTTTCGAAGTTGTAGCCTCAGCCAGCAGAGGAGAAAAATTAAAGGAAACCAAATCAGTAAAGAAGAAGTAAAACTGTCACTGTTTGCAGATGACATGATACTAAACATAGAGAATCCTAAAGATGCTACCAGAAAACTGCTGGAGCTAATCAATGAATTTGGTAAAGTAGCAGGATACAAAATTAATGAATAAAAATCTCTTGCATTCCTATGCACTAATGATGAAAAATCTGAAAGAGAAATTAAGGGAACACTCCCATTTACCATTGCAACAAAAAGTAGAAAATACCTAGGAATAAACCTACCTAAGGAGACAAAAGACCTGTATGCAGAGAACAATAAGACACTGATGAAAAAATTAAAGATGATACAAACAGATGTAGAGATATACCATGTTCTTGGATTGGAAGAATCAACATTGTGAAAATTTCTATACTACCCAAAGCAATCTACAAATTCAGTGCAAGCCTAACAAACTACCAATGGCATTTTTCACAGAACTAGAACAAAAAATTTCACAACCTGTATGGAAACATAAAAGACCCTGAATAGTCTTGAGAAAGAAAAACGGAGTTGGAGGAATCAGGCTCCCTGACTTCAGACAATACTACAAAGCTACAGTAATCAAGACAGTATGGTACTGGCACAAAAACATAAATATAGATCAATGGAACAGGATACAAAGCCTAGAGATAAACCCACACACATATGGCCACCTCATTTTTGATAAAGGAGGCAAGATTATACAGTGGAGAAAAGACAGCCTCTTCAATAAGTGGTGCTGGGAAGACTGGATAGTTACATGTAAAAGAATGAAATTAGAACACTCCCTAACACCATACACAGAAATAAACTCAGAATGGATTAAAGACCTAAATGTAAGGCCAGGCCCTATATAACTTTTAGAGGAAAACATAGGCAAAACACTCTATGACATAAATCACAGCAAGATCCTTTTTGACCCACCCCCTAGAGAAATGGAAATAAAAACAAAAATAAACAAATGGTACCTAATGAAACTTAAAAGCTTTTGCACAGCAAAGGAAGCCATAAACAAGACAAAAAGACAACCCTCAGAATGGAAGAAACTATTTGCAAACAAAGCAACTGACAAACTATTAACCTCCAAAATTTACAAGCAACTCATGCAGCTCAATGTCAAAAAAACAAACAATGCAATTCAAGAATGGGCAGAAGACCTAAATAGACATTTCTCCAAAGAAGGTATACAGATTGCTAACAAACACATGAAATGATGCTCAACACCACTAATCATTAGAGAAATACAAATCAAAACTACAATGAGGTATCATCTCACACCGCTCAGAATGGCCATCATCAAAAAATCTACAAACAGTACATGCTGGAGAGGGTGTGGAGAAAAGGGAACCCTCTTGCACTGTTGGTGGGAATGTAAATTGATACAGCCTCTATGGAGAACAGTATGGAGGTTCCTTAAAAAACAAAAAATAGAACTACCATGTGACCCAGCAATCCCACTACTGGGCATATACCCTGAGGAAACCATAATTCAAAAAGAGTCATGTACCACAGTGTTCATTTCAGCTCTATTTACAATAGCCAGGATATGGAAGGAACGTAAGTGTCCATTGATAGATGAATGGATAAAGAAGATGCAGCACATATATTCAATGGAATATTACTCAGCCCTAAAAAGAAACGAAATTGAGTTACTTGTAGTGAGGTGGATGGACCTAGAGACTGTCATACTGAGTGAAGTAAGTCAGTAAGAGAAAAACAAATACTGTATGCTAACACATATATATGGAATCTAAAAAAAAAATGGTTCTGATGAACCTAGGGGCAGGACAGAAATAAAGATGCAGACGTAGAGAATGGACTTGAAGCCATGGGGAGGGGGAAGGGTAAGCTGGGACAAAGTGTGGGAGTGGCATGCACATATATACACTACCAAATGTAAAATAGATAGCTAGTGGGAAGCAGCCACATAGCACAGGGAAATCAGATCAGTGCTTTGTGACCACCTAGAGGGGTGGGATAGGGAGGGTGGGAGGGAGACGCAAGGGCAAGGGAATAGGAGGATATATGTGTACGTATAGCTGATTCACTTTGTTATTCAGCAGAAACTAACACACCATTATAAAGCAATTATACTCCAATAAACATGTTAGAAAAAATATTTATTGGAAGAACTGATTAAATATTCTCAGCTAAAAATCTCACTGGCTTATTTACATGTATGTTAGCTTTTCCTAGGAACTTCTCTGATTCTTACCAAAAAAAAGAGGGAAAGTATGCAAAATACAAACTACCTTCATTTAGTTTTTTGTTTGTTTTTACTACTCCTCCCTCTACTAATTGTTCAGTGTCCCCTAACACTTTAATAACCTCACTGTTGTAATTGTTTTTGAATGGTAGCCATAATCAGAGTCGTGCTACATGATAATTAGGCATAAAATTAAGTGATGTACATAAGTGGTGGCAATTAATATACTTTATGCAGCCAGATAAAGTCCTTGGGGATTGGCATAGGAGAAGAAAATGAGAAGCTAGACAAAGAAATTTTTAATTAAAAGTAACAAAATACACAAATTTATGTGTTAGGATTAGGTTTGGCCGTCAGTGAAAGAAAACCCATAATAAGAGGGACTAAAACAAGATAGATATGTGGTCCAAGATATGTGGTGGTTCTGCTCTAGGAATTCTCAGGGACATAGGCTAATGCACTATTGCATCATTTCCCAGGGTATGGCCCTTTCCCCCAAGTTCCAGTATGGTGTCTCAGGTTCCAGCATAATATGTCACATATTCCAGGCAGGGAGTTGGGGGAAGTGATAAGTAGGAGGGTAAAACAAATTGTAACATAATATTATAACATATATATATATATGTATATATATATAATAAAATAAATTAACAACAGGGTCATACTCAGCTGTATGAGAGGTGGAAAATACAGTCTTTATGTAGGGTAAATTTCTACCAGCTGGAAATTCCAGTACTATGGAAGAAGTAGTAATGGGATATTTGGGAAAGGTAAGATTTAGTCCAGTATTGATAAGTGAATAAGAAATATTCTTTACCAGGACCTACCTAGTAAGAAGACAAATATTAGGAAAACAACAGGATTAATAATATTAATACTGTATTATCAAAATTATTGATAATCTTATTAATAACATTAAAATGAACATGAGTTGTGTGCATGTCTATTCTAAGTTATTTTTACATACACTCTCACTTAATCTTTTCTTTAATTCTGTGAAGTAGTTCCTGTTATTGTGTCCATTTTACATGTGGAAAAACAACTTTAGAGAACTAAAGTGACTTGTCTAAATTTGAAGGGTAAGTAGCCACACTAAGAATATAAGAGTTATGAAGTTGGAGAGTTCTATGGTGGTGATGATTCTATTGCTGTTATAACAGATTACCATAAACTTTATGACTTAAAACAACACATATGCACTATCTTACAGTTCTGTGGGGCAGAAGTCCAGCATAGGTCCCAGGCAGTAAAATTAAGGTGTTAACAGGCTCTGTTCCTTTCTGTAGGCTCTCGGGAAGAATGTTTCCTGTTTATTTGTGTTGTTAGCTGAACTCAGTTCCTTGTGGTTGAAAGACCAGGGTCCCCAGTTTTTGGTTTTTGTTTTTTTTATACTGGCTCTCAGCCATGGGCCATTCCCAGCCTCCTTCATCTGTCTTCAAGTCCAGCAAAGGCAGGTCTAAGCCTTCTAATGTCACATCTCCCTAGCACGCACTTCTGCCTTCCTCTTCTACTTTTGACTTGTGTGATTAGAATGGGCCCACCTGGGTAATCTAGAATAAATTTTCCATCTTAAAGTTCTCAACCTTAATCACATCTGCAAACTCTTTTTAACATGTAAGGTAACATATTCACAGCTTCCTGGATTAAGGCATGGACATCTTTGGGAGGCCATTATTTTACCACAAGTAGGAATGAGAAGGGACAAAGGAATTGAAGAGCAGAGGAGTTTTAAGTGATTGTGTCTTTATATTGGAAGCTGTGTCCAGCAAAGGAGACAAAGAATTCTAATTAGTATCCTCAGTATCCAAGGTATAGAAAAGCAACAACGGCTAACTTTGGAATCTTGATTTATGTTCAGTTCTGTCTCTTTTTCTTCCTAGAGGGATCCATTTATCAGTAGACAATTTTGAATATAATTTAATTATTCTATAATTGCATACCATTCCCATTTCACATCTTTCACTCTCTATCCCTAGCACTGAAAGATTGTATTTCTACTGAGGGAGATTTCAAGGGTTTATGGAAGGTATTCATGCCCAGAGTAGCTCCTCAATGGCAAATACCCTTCAGTGGTTTAAGCAATGAGGGTCTAAGAACATTAAACGAATTTACATTAATACAAACAAAGGGAATAGAAACATTGACATACATCTTCAGTTGTTAGTGTAAGGAAGTGTAGTGAGTATCCTGTTAAGGTAATTTTGAGACACAGTATTTTATTCAAGCCGGACATTTGTTCCCTGCTTCCCAAATTCCTCATCTAACCAGCACTCTGCTTTTAATGTTGAAAAACACAGGTAAAAAGACAGAAGGAAGTAAAGTAGAAAATAGGTAAAGAAGAATCTTTTGTGTAAAAAAAGACATCAAAACATCTTCAAACTAAACCACACACTTGTTATATCTATTAATTAAAGGGCCAGTCCTATTAAACACCATATATCTCAAGTAAAAGTTATGAAACAAGAAGAGTTCTTCCATAACATGAGAAAGGGAGAGATGGTATGAGTCAGAATGTAGAAAAGTATCTGGCACACAAGAAATATTTAATAAATATTTGACATTGAATCACTTGTATAAATCTCTAGCATATAAGCAAATATTGTATACAATTTCATATTATAGAAATCCCCTAAATAATATATAATTTAGGCAATAATACGATGGATTATAAAAAGCTTGTTTCCTTATTTTAGTGAAACAATTTTCAAATAGTTATTTATAACTTACTCTGTGTAAGACACTGTACTGACTTTAAATGTACTTAAGCTGAGTTTATTCATGACTTATGAATAATTTTTAATAACTTTTTAAACAGCTCTAGTGTAGTATGATGTTTAAGCTTATATATCTTCTTAGTTCTATACATTATTTTAACTTTTTAAAATTTGTTTTTCTGACTATAATTTTTGTAATGTATGTTTTTGTAAATGAAGGCATTTAGAGGTATAAAGAAACAACATAAAATCTCTTTAGGTAGAATACATATTTATTCTAGGAAGCATTATATTTCTCTTATTTAAATAATATATATATTTTTTAAAGGAACTCCTTTATTTATTTATTTATTTATGGCTGTGTTGAGTCTTCGTTTCTATGTGAGGGCTTTCTCTAGTTGTGGCAAGTGGGGGCCACTCTTCATCGCGGTGCGCGGGCCTCTCACTATCCCAGCCTCTCTTGTTGCGAAGCACAGGCTCCAGACGCGCAGGCTCAGTAGTTGTGGCTCACGGGCTTAATTGCTCCGCGGCATGTGGGATCTTCCCAGACCAGGGCTCGAACCCGTGTCCCCTGCATTGGCAGGCAGATTCTCAACCACTGTGCCACCAGGGAAGCCCTTAAATAATATTTTAAGAACTTATTTCTTCATCACATGTATTTTAATCATTTACATAATTACATGACCAGTGTTTTAGACTGCAATTATACTTACGTTAGATGTAGCTTCATTTTAACATCTTGAAAACTGAAACAACGTATAGTTTTTTACAACATGAGAGTTTAATACTCCCAATAATAATCATTGACTTTCGGTATTTTACTTTCTCTTGAAGATGAGGCACCACTCATTGCATAGTTTAGAATAAAAAGTAAATATTTATTCTATTTCCCTTTTATATTTTCTATCCTTGGTGCTAACATTTCCTCCTATTCTAATATGCAACATAAAAAGTACCTATGTTTATGCAAATATACATATTGCATAATGGTATAATTAATCACAGATCACCACCAAAAAATTAACTTATCTGAGTTTATGTTTTTTCAACAGTAAAATAAAGATAATAATGTCTTCCTCATAGGGCTTTGGAAGGATTATATGAGATAAAACATGCCATATACTTAGAACAGTGTCTAGAATATAGTACATGCTCAAAAATGTTAATAATAATGCTATTACTACTACTGCAACTAGTACTACCACCATCACCACCACCGCCACCACATACCCAGAGTGTGCTGAGCCATAATGCTTCTATCACTGTTTGATCTTAGCTTCCCACTGTGCAGATAACACGTGCTCACACACATTTCAGAACTTGAAATATCCTTGTGGAGACTCCCTGCTGATATTAGTTGTCAGAAGCCATCAGCAGATGTTTCTAAGAAGTCAGAATAGGCTTCTGTCAAGAGAGCTTAAAAAAGGAACTGAGAGAGCTGTGAGCTTTGCTTCCTGACCCTGAGATATTTTACTGCAAGGCAGAAGGTTATCTAATGACAGCCTTGGAGTTAATAAGAGCCATGGTCACCAATATGGGACATTGCTTTTTTTTTTTTTCTTTTTCTTTTTTTGCCTCAGCTGCCCAGCCCCTCAGCAACAGCTATAGCTAGGTAGTGAGGAGAGAGAAGGAGTGCAATACTGTACCAGTGTATCCAGCACTTGCCCTTTGTAGTATTAAAGCTCTTTGAACTTCTGGAATCTCTAACCAGTGTGGAGGAAAGTCACTTGGATGATTTGATTATTCTCATATGACCAAAGTCACATAGGCTACATATCATCAAATTATACAATTCGGTCTAATCCCTTTGCTCAGCGTTACATATCTTCCTTGAAATTCAGCCCCCTCCTGACCTAACAGCATAACCACTCACATTGTATGATACCAGAGGAAAGGACAGAAGGGAGGAGCAAAATCTGAAGATATAGGATGTGGTAGCTATACCTTTTTTCTGTGATGATCTCTAGCATCCAAAAGCAACCATATAAAACTTCATATATCTTGGAATGGCCAGATGAAAAACAGTGTTATAAATCCTAAACTTTTCATGGGAAACCTGCATTTTCATTAACTAGAAAGCTGGGACTACAATAGATTTAAAAAAAACAAATTATTTGCCCTTAGAAAGTGTTCAGTTAGTGATTTAAATGGAAAATAAATTAGTAGTCACAACTTGAAGGAAACACTCTGGGTGGAATAGAAGGGAGGTTACTTAGAATTGTCAGTGAACACCTTTCTGAGCAAGTGAGATTTAATCCAATATTAAAGGATGACAGGGACTAACAATGCAAAGACGAGAGGAGGTAGAAGAAGAAGTATTTATAAAGGCCCGTGAAGACCCTGGTGTCTTCTAGAAACTAAAAAGATGACAGCGGTCCTGTGGCATAGTGGGTAAGGAGAAGAATGTAAGAAATGGAGGCTATAGAGATGATTAAAGCTCGGATCATACAGGGCCCTCTGCGATCCATCCAAAAATGTAATGAGAAGCATTATATCTCTTACTTCACTTAGATATCTCTTAAGTGTCACTTTCTCTCCCCTGAATCACTGGCCACCTCCATCTCTATCTCCTTGCTTTATTTTTTTTATAGCACCTTGTAACACATCAGTATTTGAATATCTCATATTGTATGGTATTATATTATATGCTGCTTCTCTATCTTTTGTATACTTCCCCAAGAAGGGAGGAAAGTTTGTCTATATCCCCAGCACTAGAATAGCACCTGGTAAAGAGTAGGCTCTAAATACAAATTTATAGAATTAATTAAACAAATTAGAAGTTTTTAGGAAGAAGATTTATCTGATTTGTGTGTCAACATAACATCCAAAATTTTAAAAAGAGGCTTATTAATTGAAGTGCAGTTCACAAAACAGCAAATAGTAAAACTATCTCTCACTACTCTTTTCCCAACCACTCGCCCCAAAGAATATTCATTCATGGACCAGGAATCTTTCTTCCTGGATAACTGGCAAACAGTGAGTTCAGTGGCAAATAATTCCTCTTATACCCTAACTTCTTGGGCTTCTACCTAAATTGCTTACTCAAGAAGATAATTTTGGAAATAAACAAGGTCTTCCATAAATATTAACTGATAAAGATTCATTAATACTTGAAGAAATTACATAAACAAAAATAAAGTTAACAACAAAGACCATGAATTGAGAAGCTAATATCTTGCATCCTTCCTCTTTGGTATCAAAGAAAAACAATAAAAATAAACTGAAGATGGGAATTAGAATCCACTGTATGGTTCATTATATACAAAAATGTGTAGTATCTCACTACCATGTTGTATGTTTAGTCATTTTAAACTAATCTCATTTTTAAATAAAGCTTCAAGTCAAAGGTTCTCTGCATAAAAATAGTATAGATGAATAAATGGAGAGATAGATATTCTGGATCAGACTGACGTCATTATTAATGAGTGACAAAACCCAGCAAAATAGTACATCTTACCAAATGCACTTTAATGAGACATACTGATATTTGTTTAAAATTTGTTTCAATATGTACAGCCTAACATGTACAAATTTGTAATGAATATCCTCCTAAAACCAGCAACAGTATCTGCATTTTCTTCAAAATTTGTAACTTCAAGTTGATCATTTATATATATTATGAAATTTAAATTATATCCTCCAGTAGCAAAACATGAATAAATGACAGAAAGAACCAATGGTTTTGTACAGTTTTGTTATAGATTTAATATTTGATGCATTTTTCATTTTATGTAGTTTCTTCCCTTCAGTGAAACATTTGTAGTGCCATTTTTAATGTCACTGTTACATACCAGCAACCCCCTAAAGGGGAAGAGCAGTGCACAAATACAAAAGGCATAGAAAAATAAACAAAGCTGAAAGCTTTTATCGTTCCATCAATATCTTACTGTGTCTCCAGATTCCCCTCCTGTCTCTAAAATATGAGCCTTTGTAAGAATTGAAACTATTAACCTGATTCTGGCAGCAAAGTGGATGAACCTAGAGAATTCCCTAGGCTGGCACTCCTCATTTTTGAATGGTCTAGTCCAAGAGTCTTGGAATACATCTTCTGTCAGAAAATATATAATATTATAGTGTATAATCCTTCTAGAATATGAGAGATTAATTTCTTCTAAAATGAGATTACTTTCAAATAAATAAATGTTGGGTTTATATGTGTTATATTTAAACCTTTTTTATCTTACAGTATTTGTTTCACAAATTTCATGTAAATTTACCTTTTTACAAAAACAGGCAAATTAGGATGATTACTAATAAAACAGTTATTGAACACTAATTTTCCATGTACACATGTATACATATCACACACAATACATATCACAAAACAGTAAAATTTTAGGATTATTCTGAAATACGTGATTTTTTTGGACAAATGGGTTGAATATTCTGCTTTGTCTGAATTAGACTATACCCAATAAAATTTGATAAAATAGTCCTATGAGGCATAGATTTTTGAGTGAGCTTTTGACTAGTGCTTCTATATGTATGAAAAGAGAAAAAGGGAAAAATGACTACAATCATTTTTGGGGGGGGGGGTAAAAAATCTACATTGAGTCCACTCTTCTCCATCCCTACTCTTACAGCTCAAGTTTAGTCCCTCGATCTCTCTAACTCTGCCCTACTCCACTTCAAATACAGATTGTTCCTGCTGCCAAAGTGAGCATATGAAAAGCAAATAAAACCCTGTTAACACACCACTCAAAACTCATTATTTGCTGCTCCTCATTTATAAGATAAAGTTCAAAGTCCTTAACATGATATAGCTCCTACCTCCATTTTTAGCCTTCCTTTTAATCACTTCCTGTTTCACAGTTGATATTACAGAAACAAAAAGAATATTTCTTCCCACTGTGCCATTTTTCATGTGGTCTTCTACAATGTTCTTCCCCAGTCCCCATCTTTACCTTCCTTTGCACTGCCTGGGGATTCTCTCTTGGGGGAAATCTTTCCTTTTTACTCTTTAATTGGATTGGGCAGCTCTCATCTCTGCCCATGTTAACCCTGTGTGTCCATATCCCAAAGCACTTAACACAGGGTATTGTATTTATCTTGTTTATGTCATCTCCAAATTGGACTGTGATCGCTAAGGTCTGAGACATATATGAAAAAGGAAGTTCTTTAATTATATGTCAAATTGATTGTGTAATATAGCATTACATACCTTAAGCTTTGTATGCAAAGCTTACACTTTGTATATTTTGTATTTATGCATTCTGGATTTCCTCACCTGGTAAGAAATATGCTTGTTAATAACAGAGTGAATTATAGTCATTCTGAAATGAACTTAATAGAGAAAATATTATTTTCTTCCAGAAAAGATAAATTTCTAGCAGCATAGATTTTGGGGAAGAAACTCTCCTCCTTAAATCACAGTGGGGTTGCCAGAAATAGAACTTCATCCTCAAGATCCATTGTGAACAGATGTCAACATTTATTTTATGATTAGCTAATAATAACTGCCATTTATTGAAGGCCTACTGTATATCAAGCACAGTATGTTCTCTTTTAGAAACTTTGTTTAATGTAATACCTACTTCAACCTTAGGAATTATGAATTATAAACACTCTTTTATAGTTATGAGAGTTCCCCAAAATAATGTAACATTCCGTGACAGAGAGACACTTAAACCATATCTTTGCCTGTACCCTTATATTATCTTGTCTCACTAATGTGATTAGCTTGGTATTAATATTAAAGCATCATTAATTTGTTTAGTTAAATATCATCAAAGCTTCATTTAATTCCAATACTAGTTATATTGGTGCAAATTGACCAATACAGGGAACTGTGACTGGAGAAATACTAAGAAATTTCATCAGCTTCCAGATTTATTTTGAAGCAAAAAAATACAGACTTTATCATGGAAGATAAAATCGCTTATACCAATCCATGCTTTCTGTATTTTTCCCCCAAGGAATTGACACAATATTTGTTACTTGTCAGATTTCAGAAATTATCTTCCCTTGCCATCTCTATTTAAAACATGAGGCATATGTGCAACATCAAAGAACTTACTTAGAAGTTATGCTATTATATACCAGGTATTTGGTGGACAGAAAGTATTTCCTAAGTTGCAGACGTTTACTATGCAAATGCAGAATAGTGTGAAGTTTGAGCACTTGGATTGTCGCATCAGGGAAGTCTGAGATTGAATTTAGTCCCATCACTTTTAGCCAAATAAACACAAATTACTGGGCAAAGCATTTTTTAAAACTTAGAATTGAATATACTGATGTATCCACTATAATGTTTTCAGTTTAAGTATGGGAAAGATATGGTTTAAATAATAAGGAAATGCATTATTTAGCACAGGATACTACCCAGAGGTATGCAAGTCTCAGGCATACAGTAAAAACATCCATCTCTTGGCTCTGGGCATCTCCATGTGTTAGCTTTGTCCTTAAACTACATATTGCAAGATGGTTGCAGTAGCTCTAGTCAGTACATTCAGATTCAGTCACCTCCAAAGCAGACTGATTCTTTGTGTTTAATTTGAGCGTGAAGAAATATTTTCCCGAAAGCACCCCACCCCCAGAAGATTGCTCCTCACCTTCCACTGACTGACCAGAATTAAGTGACATAGTAAGATCTAATCTTATCCCTGACAAATGAAATGGAACTGCTAATATTGGCATAGACTCATTAGGAGCCATTACATGGAACTTGGTATGGGGTCAGCAGTCCCTAAAGCATGAGAATGTACGTAGAAAGATGCATAGCTGAACAAAATCAATGTCCTGTTCGGAAGAGAAAAGTCTGGAGTGAACAAGTAAGATGGCTGTTGGATAAGCAATCAATAGTTTCTGCCACAATCCACTCGTTTTGTTATCAAATGTTCATCCAGATGCATAGTTCTTTCCCTACATTCACTTTGAAAAATGTTTACATGAAAAAATGCTGTCTTCATTAATAGAGAAAACCAAAAATCTTAGCCAGTTACATACAACTCTAGTATCTCCAAGTATTGTGCTGGCTTCTCCATTATATCCAGATTTAGTTCCTCATTATCTAGAGACCTATAGCCAATAGACAGTTATCATCGCATCCCAAATAAATGTGATATCTGTCATAGTTGAAACTTCAGAGGTCAGTCATTGATTCATAGAACAATATCATATCCTGCTGGTTAAGAAGACTGGTGAAGACTACCTTCGATGGAAGGGGGATGAGTTCCTTGATCAGCCTGGAATGTAGCAGAACCCATTTTACCTCACTAGAACTTTACTTTGTCATAGTCTGATATGGCTTCTGGTTCTGACTTGTGGGAAGATTTTTTTCTGTTGGATAATGCTGCTCTAGGACATCAGTGCCATTACATATTACAACTACTATTGCTTCTAAAACTGGATGTTTCTGCTGCTTTTGCCACCCTCTGCCAGAATCCATGGTTTGGGGAGCTTAGGTTTCATGCCTACACTCTGGTTGCAGTTAATGATGAGGAAGATAACATCTAACCATGCTGGGAAGTATACTATGCTTCCTACCAAGCCTCCTAATTTTGCAAACACAAGGAGGATATTCAGCTTCTGAGTGGCCAAACTAATATATAAATGGACGCTACCTATAGTTTTAGGGTTAAAATGAAGCAGTGCATGTGTGGCACTGAGCCCAGGACTCACACAATATAAATACTTGCCAATTTAAAAAAATTTCATGGGTAAAAGATACAAAGTGTATAAATGGGGATTCCACATGACTTAATAAAAACATAATGATGGAGAAGTCATGGTTTTAAACCCTCTGTGAATGATGGAGAGAATGACAATTATGAAACATAGGTTCTATACCAGTTCTATCAAAATACCTTGTGAAAACCCATGTCTTAAGCCTTATGGGAAATGGATCTACTAACCATTTAATATTTAATATTATTTACAGATTTCTCACTTCTGGAAAGCCAATGTTAATATGCATGAGATTACTGTTAATTGATTACATTAGTGGCTTAAAATTTTTAACATAACCCTCAATTAGCAACATCATATAGTAATTTGGAATCAGCACTTTAAAAGTGGAAGCCAAGAGTATGGCTTATTTGGTTAAAAAATCAAGACAATTATAAATTATTTTATATTTAGGAGCATATTTTATTATCACAGCTTTTTCTTCAACAGTCCTATGACCTAAATGCAGGGTTTTTTCCCATCCACAAATGATTAGGAACAAATACGAAAGGCAAAATGTATGACGTTCCTTTCTCTTCTAATATGCATTATATTCTTCCTATTTTCCTACTAAATGTTTCAGCCCTACTGCCAACTATATACGTAGAGAAAGTAGTTATATTACACTGATGAGTACTGATTTTTTAATTACCTTTTCATTTCATTTTCATATTATACAAAGATAAAGGGATGGAAAGTGGCTACTTTCTCCTCCATGTTACAGGAAAATCCAGAAAAAGAAAATTTCACATCACACTCCTGATGTTACTTATTACATTTTTGTGTGAAAAAAAATGGTTTTGTTTTTACAAATTACTTTTATACATTCTACTGTTTTTATTTTTTTTACTTTTGGAAATATCTCAATGTACCATTTTTGAATTTTACTGTAATGCTTTACTTATGTTAATGTCTCCAGCTCAGGCCAAAGTAGTTTTTATTCTTTTTATGCATAGATTTTACTTCTAAAGAACCAGTCCAGTAATGACGTTTAAACTAAGCATACAAGAATCAAATTAAAATTAATGTGTTCTGCAATTCAATCAGACTATTTTAGCTTCTCAGTGATTCATTGTCATTGAAACTGTTCAAGAATTATAAGTATCTAAAATTTCAGTGACAGCTCAGTGGTTAAGTGCTTATCTGAAAGTATATGGATTAGTTAGTAATTAATTCATCACTTAATTTAAAATGAAGTAGAGTTCTCATTGTTGCATATATACATGCATGAACCTCAGTTACAATTCAGGCAAAATAAAATCTATCATTAAATGGATATCCAAAATTTTTGAGACATGACTAAACAATAATGACTATCAAGGGTTTGGCATAGAAATAGCAATCAACCAGTCACTTATTAAATTCCTAGTTTGTATCTACTAGCCTATTAGACTTTTAAAGCCATTTAATAGGCGACATTCCCTAATTTTAAATGCAATGCACTCATGGCTCTATTGTGAAATGGCTTGGGGTAAAGTGGATCATGTCATTTCTCTTTTGAAAGGATGACAGATGAAGTACTCTGAAAGGCCCTCCCACTGAAATACAAGAAACACATTTTTCAGTGCATTGTTGGTTCACAATAAAGAAAATCTATGACTATGCATGCATACCATACAAACACAAGTACAATTATGCATATATAATTAAAAGAAGAATGAACTGAAATGAAAGTAGGAGATGAAATCTAAAGAAAGCTTGGTTTTCCTTGTGGCAAATGGCAATAAGTCTCTGGAATTAGGAGACCAAGACTGAGGCCCTGTCTCTTTGGATCAACAGGTGAAGAAGCTGAACTTGAAACTTTAGTATTTAGCTAAAAGCCTCACAAGATGTTAAACTGGCACCAGCTTGGTAGTAACCCTTGGATCCAGTTAGCAGAAAATGAATGAAATTACACCCAGTTTAAGACCTTCAAGATTCTCACAGCTGAAGCCCTAATAAAAATGGGTTTACTGTTAAATATAACTAAACACATAGGAAAACAAGCCACCATGAGTGAGTTACTAGAAATAAGAAACAGAGTTTCTTCAGGAAATTAGGACATGCAAAAGCCCTCCAGTATATGGTGGAATTTAGAAAGTCGCATGCATGCCCATGGCAAGACACATGCTCAGGAAGACCTGAGAAGACCCTAAGCTTTCACCACTATCCGATCTATAGGCTTAGTGCAAGCAGCAAGTGAAGGCTAAGACAAAATTGTAAATGGTCTGGCTAGGTATTAAAGAATATCCTATCACTGAGCCAGTCCTCAAAGACTGGGAGAGGTCTTGCTATGATCTGAATGCTTCTGTCCCTTCAGAATTCATAATCCTAATGCTCAATGTGATGGTATTAGGAGGTGGGGCCTTTGGGAGGTCCTGAGGGTGGAGACCTCATGAGTAGGATTAGTGTTCTTATAAGAGAGACCCCAAAGGGCTCCCTAGACCTTTCTGCTGGTGTTAGGTTACAACAAAAAGATGGCCTTCTGTGAACCAGGAAACTTTCTCTCACCATACACTGAATCAACCGTGCCTTGATCTTGGACTTCCCAGCCTCGAGAACTGTGATAAATAAATTTCTATTGTTTGTACACCACCCAGTTTATGGTATTTTGTTATAGCAGCCCAAACATGTTGAAATGGATATTTTTTTTAGCTCCTTGAATTTAAAGAAATTCCAGTTAAAACATTGGATGGACACAAGTTTTCAAAAATCAAGAACAGCAAACCCTGGGGAAGGGAGAGACTCTGATTTCCAGAAATACCACATTATAATATTCAAATGGCTAGTTTTCAGAAACAACAATGAAATCACAAAGTATGCAAAGAAACAGGAGAATATGGCCATTGAAAGGAGCAAAATAAATTGACAGGAAATATCCCTGAAGACATTGAGTCATTGAACTTATTAGACAAAGATTTAAAACAACTGTATTAATTATGCTCAAACAGCATGGGCAAAATTAAAGGGAATGATGAAAATGATATATGAATAAAATGAGAATATCAGTAAAGAGATAGAAATTATAAAAAAGAAACCAAATAGAAATTCTGGAGCTTTAAACCATAATAACTGAAATTTTAAAAACCTAGAGGTTTTTGAGAGCAGGTTTGATCAGCAGAAGAAAGAATTAGTAAGCTTGAAGATAGGACAATTGAAATTATTCAGTCTGAAGAACAGAAAAAAAAAGAAAAGAAAAGAGGTGAAAAAAGTGAAAGGAGCCTAGGGACCTGTGGAATATGAGCAAATGGACCAACAAATGTATTATATGACTCTCAGGAGGAGAAGATAGAAATAATGGTACAGAAAGAATATTTGAAGGAATAATGACCAAGAAGATCACAAATTTGAGAGAGACATGAATCTACCCATCCAGGAAGCTCAACAAACTCTATGTAAGATAAGCTTAAAGTGATCCATACCTAAACATATTATAGTCAAATGGTTGAAAGGTAAAAACAAAGAGAATCTTGAAAGCAGCAGGTGAAAAGTGACTCTTCAAGTACAACAAATGCTAAAAAATATTAACAGCTGATTTCAAAAAAGAAAAAGAAGCTGAGAAGCAAGTGAGACAGTATCTTTAAACATTGAAAACAAAACTGTCAACCAAGAATTCTATATCTATCTGTCAAAACTCTTCTTCAAGGATGAAAGATAAATCAAGATATTCCCAGATAAACAAAAGCTAAGAGAGCACAGAACTAAACCCTCCCATCTGTGAGCAATTAATTTTTGACAAAGGTGCCAAAAACATTCAATGGGGAAAGAATACAGGCATACCTTGGAGATATTGTGTATTCAGTTCTAGACCACCACAATAAAACGAATATCACAATAAAGCAAGTCTCACAAATTTTTTGTTTTGTAGTATGTATAATAGTTATGTTTACAGTATACTGTAGTCTATTAAGTGTGCAACAACATTGTGCCTAAAGAAACAGTGTACAGATCTTAATTTAAAAATATTTTATGGGGGGTGGGGGAGGGAAGGATTGGGAGTTTGAGATTATCAGATGGAAACTAGTATATATAGGATGGATAAACAAAGTCCTACTGTATAGAACAGGGAACTATATTCAATATCCTGTGATAAACCATAATGGAACAGAATATGAAAAGGAATATGTATATGTATAACTGAGTCACTTTGCTGTACAGAAGAAATTAACACTACATTGTAAATCAACTGTACTTCAATAAATTTTTAAAAAATAATAAAATACTAAGGAATAAATTTAACCAAGGAGGTGAAAGATCTGTACACTAAAAACTATTAAAAACTATTAAAAAAAACCCTAACCATAATCTGAGCCTGCAGTGAGTCATAATCATTTAGCTGGTGGACAGTCTTTCCTTGATATTGATGGCTGATGAATGATCAGGGTGGTGGTGCTGATGGTTGGGGTGGCTGTAGCAATTTCTTTTTTTTTTTAAAGAATCAATTTTATTTATTTATTTATTTCTGGTTGTGTTGGGTCTTCGTTGCTGCACACGGGCTTTCTGTAGTTGTGGCGAGCGGGGGCTACTCTTCATCACGGTGTGCAGGCTTCTCATTGCGGTGGCCTCTCCTGTTGCGGAGCACAGGCTCCAGGTGTGCGGGCTTCAGTAGCTGTGGCACACAGGCTCAGCAGCTGTGGCTCATGGGCTCCAGAGGGTAGGCTCAGTAGTTGTGGCACACGGGCTTAGTTGCTCTGCAGCATGTGGGATCCTCCCAGACCAGGGATCGAACCCGTGTCCCCTGCATTGGCAGGCGGATTCCTAACCACTGCGCCACCAAGGGAGTCCCTGTAGCAATTTCTTAAAATAAAACATTAATGAAGTTGGCCACATTGATTAACTCTTCCCTTTCACCAGTGATTTCTCTGTAGCAGGCACTGTGCTTTGATAGCATTTTATCCACAGTTGAACTTTCAAAATTGGAGTCAGTTCTCTCAAATGCTACTACTGCTTTATCAAGTAAGTTTATATAATATTCTAAATCCTTTGCTGTCATTTCAACAGTCTTCACAGCATCTTCACCAAGAGGAGATTCCATCACATTCTTTGCTCATCCACAGGAAGCAACTCCTCATCTGTTAAAAGTCTTACCATGAAATTGCAGCAATTCAGTCCCATCTTCAGGCTCCACTTCTAATTATAATTCTCTTGCTATTTTCACCACAGCTGCAGTGACTTCCTCCACTGAAGTTTTGAACCTCTCAAAGTTCTCCATGAGGGTTGGAATCAACTTCTTCCAAACTTCTATTAATGTTGATATTTTGCTCTTCCCATGAATCGCAAATGTTCTTAATGGCATTTAGAATGGTGAATCCTTTACAGAAAGGTTTTAATTTACTTTGCCCAGATCCATCAGAGGAACCACCATCTATGGCAGATACAGTCTTACAAAACGTGTTAATTAAATAATAAGACTTGAAAGTCAGAATTACTCCTTGATCCATGGGCTGCAGAATGGATGTTGTTTAGCAGACATGACAACATTAATCTTGTTTTACAGGTTCATCAGGGCTCTTGAGTGATCAGGTGCATTGTCAATAAACAATCATATTTTTAAAGGAATCTTTTTCTTTGCTGAGCAGTAGGTCTCAACAGTGGGCTAAAAATATTCCATAAACTATGTTGTAAACAGATGTGCTATTTCCAGGCTTTATTGTTCCATTTATAGAGCACAGGCAGAGTAGATTTAGCATAATTCTTAAGATTCCTAAGGTTTTCAGAACAGTAAATCAGCATTGGCTTCAAGTCAGCTACATATACCCTTAACAAGAGAGCCAGCCTGTCTTTTGAAGATTTGAAGTCAGGCATTGACTTCTCTCTAGCTGTGAAAGTCCTAGATTGTGTCTTCTTCCAATATAGGCTGTTTTGTCTACACTGAAAATCTGTTGATTAGTGTAGCCACATTCATTAATTTTCTTAGCAAGATCTTCTGGATAACTTGCTGCAGCTTCTGCTGTTCACCTTGTACTTTTATGTTATGGAGATGGCTTTTTTTCCTTAAACCTCATGAACCAATCTCTGCTAGCTTCAAACTTTTCTTTGCAGCTTACTCACCTCTCTGAACCTTCATAGATTTGAGGAGAGTTAGGGCCTTACTCTAAATTAAGCTTTTGCTTAAGAGAATGTTGTGACTTGTTTGAATTTCCTTCTAGACCACTAAAACTTTCTCCGTATCAGCAGTAAGGCTATTTCGCTTTCTTATCATTCATATGTTCACTGGAGTAGCACTTTTAATTTCCTTCAAGAACAGTTTCTTTGCATTTACAACTTGCAACTGATGCAATACGCCTACCTTTCGGCCTGTCTCGACTTTTGAAATGCATGCATTTCTCACTAAGCTTAATCATTTCTAGCTTTTGATTTAAAGTACGGGAGGTGGGACTCCTCTTTACACTTGAACACTTAGAAACCACTGTAGGGTCATTATTTGACCTAATTTCAATATTATTGTGTCTTAGGGAATAGGGAGGCCCAAAGAGATAGAGAAAGATGGGGGAACAGCCTGTCAGTGGAACACTTAGAACACACACAACATTTATCATTTACGTGTGCAGTCTTATGTGGATGTGGATTGTGGCTCCCCAAAACCATTACAAAGAAACATCAACAGTCACTGAGCACAGATCACCATAATAAATGTAATAATAATGAAAAAGTTTGAAATATTGTGAGAAGTATCAAAACATGACACAGTCACAAAGTATGCAAATGCTGTTTAAAAATGGTGCTGATAGACTTGCTTAACCACAGTTTTGCCACAAAACTTCAATTTGTAAAAAATACAATATCTGCCAATCACAATAAAGCAAAGTGCAATAAGGCAAGGTTTGCCTGTAGTTGCTTCAATAAATGGTGCTTGTAAAATTGGATAGCCACATGCAGAAGAATGAAATTTGATCCTTACTTGCACTGTATACAACAGTTAAATCAAAATGAATCAAAAACCTAAATTTAAGAGCTTAAACTATAAAATTCATAGAAGAAAACATAGAAAAAAAATGTATGATATGGGATTTTGCAATGTTTCTTAAATATGACACCAAAAGCATAGGAAACAAAATAAAAAAATAGATAAACTGGACTTCATTACATTAAAACTTTGTGGCATCAAAGAACACTATCACAAGAGTGGAAAGACAATTCACATAATGGGAGAAAATATTTGCAAATAATATATCTGATAGGGGATTAATATCTAGAATATGTAAAGAGCTCTTACAACTCAACAACAATAGAACAAATGACAATTTTAAAAGGGGTAAACGAATTGAATAGACAGTTACCAAAGAAGATACACAAATGGTTAAGAAGTACATGAAAAAATGCTCAACATCATTAATTAGAGAGATGCAATTAAATCCATAGTAAGATACCACTTTACACCTACCAGAATGGGTATGATAAAAACAAAACAGAAAATAACATGTGGTGAGGATATGGAGAAATTGGAACCCTCATGAATAGCTGGTGGAAATTTAAAATGTTCAGAAGCTCTGGAAAGCATCTTGGCAGTTCTTCAAAATGTTAAATATATGACCCAGTAACTTCACTCCTAGGTATATATACAATAATTGAAAATAGGGATTCAAATTAGTACTTTTACACCAATCTTCATAATAGCAATATTCACCATAGATAAAAGACAGAAACACCCTAAGTGTCCATCAACAGAGTAATGGTTAAACCAAATTAGGTGTATACATACAATGGACTATTATTCAGCCATAAAAAGGAATGAAGTTCTGATACACGCTATAATGTAGATGAACCTCAAAGACTTTGCTTCGTGAAGTAAATCAGACACAAAAAGGCAAATATTGTGTTATTCCATGTATATAAAATATCTAGAATATGAGAATTTGTAGAGACAGAAAGTATGTTGGGAGTTACCAGGAGATGGGGGAAAGAGGAAAATGGGGAGTTATTGTTATGGCTTAATGGTAACAGGGTTTTGGTTTGGAAAACTTTTGGAAAAAGACGGTGATGGTTGCATAGCATTGTGAATATATTGATAATTAATGCCACTGAATTGTACACTTAAAAATAGCTAAAATTGATTTTTTAATATATATATAGTTAGCACAATAAAAAATAGTAAACAAAAATAGAGAAGACATATAATGTTAGAAATAGAAATAGGACAAGAGTACAGACAACATAGGCTAAAAGAAAGCGAATAATTTTATGACAATAAATTTGAAAACTTTTTCAGCATTGACATGTTTCTAGGAAAATTAAAATAACTTTAATTGAGTCAAGGAAAAAAGGAACGTAAATGACAAATAAACATATGAAAAAGAACTTAATTACTAATGAAGAAAATGCAAAAAAAAAATCATTTTTTACACCCTCTAGATTGGTAGAAATAATGAAACCTAATGTACACAAGTTGTAGGCATTTAAATTGGTAAAATAATTTCCAAATCATATGGCACAATATTATGAAATTTAATTTTTGCTTTGTTATTATCCAGAAATTGCACTCATAAGTACATATATAACCTTATACTTGTACATTTGAACCAGAAAATATTTAATATTGGTTGTAACCATGTTGCTTATGATAGCAAAAAAATGGGAACAACTTAATCTCTATTAACAGGCAATTATTAATTGAGAATACTTATATTTAACTCAATGTAGAACAGGGAAACATTTACTTTTAAATTGTAGCCATGTAAAATTCAGTGTTTTTATATATTCTGCATTTAAACCTGACCAAAACAGTTGCTTTAATTAATGCTAATAAAAAATGATTTAAAAATCAAGAAATAGACATAATCAAAAATTTGGTTTTTTGTTACGAAGCTAAAAAGAGTCAGGGTATGAAATCCGTCATTTTCTTAAGAATTTCTTTTTATGATACCAAAGTAACAATTATAAAAATTAGTTTTTAAATAATAATTTAAAAAAATTTAAAGCTTTTTTTCATTTATTCTCTAGTACTATTGGTAACCTCAGCCATTCATTTTCTTTAACTGGTGTTGAATAATACTTTATTATAAATTATTTTTTGCTCAAGCCATGATTATATATAGGATGATATTTATGTAATTTCTTCTTATATGGATTCTTGATTATATTATTCTTTAATATTATATTGGGTTTCTAATTTAAGAATTGCAATTTAATTAAATATGACTTTTTACATAGATATATAAACAATAAATGAATGCATGAGTATATTTTGATAAGAATTAATATTAATTTTTTTGTTATGGTATAATGTGTCTCCCAAAGAATTGTGCTCCTAGTTTTGCCAGCAAAATATAATATATATGAGGGATTCTGTTATCAAAGGATATACAGAAATAAACCTGATGCCTTTAAATTTAGTGATCTAGATTCAAATTTTGCTCTAACATTTTTTAAGCTTTACTGTTTCATGGAAATAGTATACTCTGTGTTTTTCTGTGCTAGCTTGTAAAAATTTATGCAGATGTAACCACTCTTCAGGTACATATACTTTTTTATAAAGCCTTCTTAAATTAGATTTGCATTCAAATTCCTCAAATAAGAGTATCCTATAAACAGAAGCCATGCCATTTCATTGAAAAATTATTACAGAATATACAATAGAGTAAATAAAAAATATGTTATAATTATAATGATTGAATTTTAGGAATAGTCTCACATGATCTCCTGCCATAGTTTGAAATTCTTACACAGATAGCTATAGATCTATAGATATATAGTATGTCCACAGTGCATTTTAAATGTTTTTCTCCCGTTGCTCTTTTGTTTGCTTTTATTATATAATGAAATATATTTGAGATGTTTGTTTCTGTTTATTGCTAGGTTATCCAGATAAATTTTGAAGAATTCGATCTGGAAATTGGCTATGACACCTTGACAATTGGTGATGGGAGTGAAGTTGGAGACCCAAGGACAGTGCTCCAAGTGTAAGTTCTCAATGTTTCTTTCTTGACTTAACCTATTAGGTCTTTATAAAATTGTATGAAATTTTACTTTTTCTTTTCTTTCATTGATTCTTCCTACTATCACCAACAGAAGAAGCATAGTACCTTAGTTATGATCATCAACCTGCATATAGTATATTTATTAGTCCTTCTTCAGTGGTGCTTAAGGTACTTGATCCAAACACAGTTACTTAGAATCCATTTCCAGAAAGGAACTCATTGGCAAAAGAGACCTAGAGTGAAATTGCAGAGTGGCTGATTGGCCTTATTTTGGAAAGTACCTTTGCCCTCACAGAGTTTTAGAATAGACTGGAAAAAACAAGCATGAAATTGATCCCAGAGACAATAATAAAGACCTGGTCATCAAGATCTGTAGTTGAGAGTTTATCAGTGGTTTGACATGAAGTAGTTAGCAATGAACAGCCCTTAGAGTTGAGCTAATATACTAAAAAAGTTCTTAATGTGAACAAAAAGAATGAACATAAATTGAGAAACGGGAAATGTTAGGAACTTACCACCAAATCCTTGGCTATCCATTCCAATAATCTACCTCTGATAATGGCAAGAAGAAATGTCCAGGGCAAGTATATTATTTTTTCTGTGATGAACCTCAAAAGGTTATGATATGCTTTCTCTCAGTATTCCTTTCATAACTGTTGATTTGCAATACAGGCTTTATCAGTGAGGTGTTTCTCAAAAATGGGGTCTTTTGCATCACAATTACCTGGTGCACTTTTTAAAATGTAGATATCTGGACCCCTCCCATTATGTCTATTAATGTTAGTTTTATATATTTAGGTGGTCTTATGTTGGGTGCATGGATATTTACAAATGCTATATCCTCTTGTTGGATTGATCCCTTTATCATTATGTGATGCTCTTCCTTGTCTTTTGTTACAGTCTTTATTTTAAAGTATATTTTATCTGATGTAAGTACTGCTACCCCAGCTTTCTTTTTGTTTTTATTTGCATGAAATATCTTTTTTCATTCCTTCACTTTTGGTCTGTGTGTGTTTAGATCTGAAGTGAGTCTCTTATAAGCAGCATAAAGATGGGTCTTGGGTTTTTTTGTTTGTTTGTTTGTTTAATGATTGTTTAATGATTTTCTTTAGTGTCATGTTTGGATTTTTTTTGTCTTTATTTTCTCTTTCGTCATTTAACCTTCACACAGGTTTTATAAGTGATTGATCCACTACCATTACTATATATTTGCCTTTTCCAGTGAGAATTTTAGTTTCATGTGTTTTCTTATTAATTAGTGCCATTTCATTTCAGCTTATAGAAGTCCCTTTAACATTTCTTGCAGAGCCAGTTTAGTGGTGGTGAACTCCTTTAGATTTTGCTTGTCTGGGAAACTCTTTATCTCACTTTCAATTCTGAATGATAACCTTGCTGGATAGAGTATTCTTGGTTGTAAATTTTTGTTTGTTTGTTTTATTTTGTTTCAGCACTTTGAATATATCATGCTGCTCCATTCTGGTCTGCAAAGTTTCTGCTGAAAAAATTGCTTCCATTATATTAACTAGTTGGTTTCCTCTTACTGCTTTTAGTACTCTCTCTTTAATTTTTGACATTTTACCTATAATGTGTCTCTTTGTAGGTCTCTTTGGAGTCATCTTGTTTGGGACTCTCTGTGCTTCCTGGATCTGGATGTCTGTTTCCTTTCTAGGATAGGGAAGTTTTCAGCCAGTATTTCTTCAAATACATTTGTTCCCCATTCTCTCTTTCTTCTACTTCTGGCATCACTATAAAGCAAATATTCTTGTGCTTGATGTTGTCCCACAGGTCCTTAAGCTATCCATATATAATTTTTTTTCCCTTTTTGTTCTGATTTGGTGTTTTCCATTACCCTGTCTTCCAGATTGCTAATCATTCTTCTGTATCATCTTATCTGCTATTGATTCCCTTTAGTGTATTTTTCATTTAATTTATGTTACTCATGTTATTTCATTCTTTAGCTGTGATTGATTCTTTCTTATATTTTTTTAACTCTTTGTTGAAGTTCTCACTGTGTTCATCCATTCTTCTCCTGAGTTCAGTGAGCACTTTTATGACCATCATTTTGAATTCTTTACCAGATAAATTACTTATCTTCATATCATTAAGGTTTTTTTTTTCTGATGTTTTGTTTTTTCTTTTGTTTGGAGCATATTTTGTCTCCTCATTTTGCCTAATTCTCTGTGTCTGTTTCTATATATTAGGCAAAACTGCTACCTCTATCAGTCTTAAAGTAGTGACTTTGTGTAGGTGATGATCCTTCTCATTCAACCCTGACCTAGCTCTTTGTTGTCTCTTAAATCTTTTTGGTTGTATATATTGCCGTATTTATTCCTGATTTGCCCCTGCTGTTCAGCATGTGCCAAGACCTGTCAGTGTTCCAAAGAAAGGAATTCAGTGATCACCTAGTTTCAGGCTGATTGGATGCCAGACCCTCAGGCAAAAGCTTTTAAAGTTTTCAAATATATACAGTCCTGATGGGCTGCAGTTGTAATCCCTACTGGCCTCCAAACCTCCCCTCCTCTTTCCTTTCCTTTTCTTTTTAATTTTACAAGAAGTTCTCCTAGTACTGTTATTCCAGAATCCTGTAATAACACCAAGGATTTACCTTATGTGTACATTGTAGACCCAATACTATTCCATCTTAGTTGTTATCTTTTCAGGAAAAAAAAAAAATTCCTTTCTTTTCTTACTTATCTTTATGCATTCTTGACCTCAACTTCAACTTTCTCCTCCACCTACTCATGGATATCACTGATCAACCACAATTTTGTTGTTTATCTCTGAGCCTACTACAATTCCACTTTGTGCTTCCTAAGGTAATGATAGACAAAGGGCCAGTATTTTATATGTTCTGCATATTTGTTTATGTTGTCCAAATTATTTGTAACTCTGCCCCCCTAAAAATACTCAACATTTTTATCAGGATGATGTACCTGGTAGACATTTCACCACGTTAGACTAATATCTTTCAGAAATAATATATAGTTCCTCCTAGATTTCTTTGTGGTTTAGTACCTGATAGTTTGGATTTCATTATACTGTAATATTGTATTAGAAATTGACAGCCACAGAACTAATATGATCAGTAAGTATGTTTTTTGGTTGTTGTTTGGGAAGTGCAGTCATCCCTTGTTATCCACGGGGTATTGTTTCCAGGAACTGCCACATATATCACAATATGCTCATGCCCAAATCCCATAGTCAGCCCTCCATATCCATAGTTCCACATACATGGGTTCAACCAACCATGGATTGTGTAGTACTGTAGTATTTATTGGAAGAAAAATCCATGTATAAGTGGACCTCTGCAGTTCAAACCCATGTTCTTCAAGGGTCAACTATACAGTGTTTTAAATAATTGAAAATTACATATAAAAAATCTGAATTTGTTGTTTCTTTTGACAGACTGGCCACACTAGGACTGGATTATCACATGGCAAAATTTGCTGGAACTCTCTTCTGCCCTCTTTAGAGAGCCCATAGGTTCTCATGGCCCTTAAACCTTGTATCATTTTTCACTTGAGCATCTAAGAACCCTTGCATTGCCTGCCTGGGCCTATAGGCATGTGACACATGATACAACACAAAATTTGGTGTATTCCTTAAATTTATTATTTATTATTTCCTAAATAATACATGTATTTGTTCCTTTATCTGACACTTTAGAAAAGTTGAAGTTTCTTGGGCATTAATGATAATATAGCAAATTTTGTAAGTGATCCTCACACATTCTGAGACCTATCTTTCTACATGTTTGTTTGATAGATCACATTATATGAACTTCAAAAATGAAACTGTAAGACATGTATGTGATGGGACATATTTTCCTTTTTTCTGCTTAAGATAGAGGACTAGAATTCAGGTTTAGATTCTTCAAAGCATGGACAGGGAAAGGCAGGATAGCTAGTCGGTTGACTGAAGAATATTTCTTAAACATCTTTTTTACTATATCTACCACTAAATAAAGCTTAGTATTTCAGAATCTAATGAAATAATAGATGTCATCTTGTACAACTAATATCCCAGATCATAGATGCTGTATACTCCTTTAGCCACTGCCTTAAAGAATCTGTGAGATAATTAATATCATAAAACTACAGGCAGAAAAGTTATAGACATACAAATTTACAGTAATCTAATAAGACACAGAAGGAAAATATCAAAATTATTATCTTAAATACCCAACCATTAGAAACGGTAAGCATAAAAGAGTACATTTATTGGGATTAAGCAGTAATCTGTACAATCCCACATACTGAAAGAAAAAAATAATATTATGTTTGAACCATATAATTTAATCTATTCTAATGTTAAAAAAATTATATAGACAATAATGAATTCTGATACACCTGTTGATATTTTCTTCATAGAACAAATTATTGTATTAATAACACAGAATGGTTATTAATTATTATTTTCAAAAGAATACTAAGTTTCCAAATGGATTTCCCTATACTATCATATTCAAAGTTCACATTGAGTACTTCACCTCCAGTAGAAATAAAAATTAAAGCTTTATTCTGTGACCGTTACTTTTTAGACTGCTCAATCATTGGATCTAAATTGGTCCCTTAGTGAGAGCGTGGGAGGGCTAAGAGAGAGTAAGAAAGATAATACATTATGTTTAAATAACCAGAAGACTATGAGATGAGCGAATGAGTGCGCGCACACACATACACACACACATATTTTTAGATGCAGACGTCATAATCGTATATATATTATGTTTTTGCAAAACTCAAAGTAAGAAGAATTAGGGCAATGATATTTACCATATAATTTTAAGTATTAAGAGGAAAACCCCTTTATATTTTCAATATAGCCATACATTTTCTAAAAAAATGAACTCTTCGCTAATCACAAGAACCTCTTTGTAAACATGCCACAGTCCTTCACTTTCTGCACACCTTCTTTTAAGAATTTTGACCTCAGTTGCTTCAAAAAGATCTAGTAAAATTTTTATTAGTGGATTTTCTGTGCTTTTCAAAATTCTTATCAAGTGCAGATAATGTCTCTATTTCCTTTTATTTTGGAAGACAGGGTGAATAAATTTTTTAAGTGATTTTTTAAAATCCTTTGTTTTATGAATTGGATCAAGTAGCAGATGACATGAGAAGTATTGGATAATTAAATGAAAGAAATAGGTTCACAATTGATTTTTTTTTTTTTTTTTTTTGAGGATGATCCCAAAGTTAGGTAGGCGACATAAGACCAGATAAAGAACAAATACGTTAATGAGAAGAGGTCTTATGACCTGAATGAATAGTCAAGTGGAAATAGCTGTATTTTACAGACTAAGCTTCTGCTGCTGGTAGAATAAACAAAGAAAAAAAATTACATTTTTCCTTTTCTCACATTCCTGTCATCATATTGTCCCTAGTTTGCACAGTAGTTCTATTTCATTACTTGTTATAATTCCTTCACTCTGAGAAGTGGTATTAATTTTGAAAAATCTGTGAATTTTTTTATATTTGTCTGTCTGTAACCAGAAATATGTTTCTTAAACATGGTTTTCTTCCTCAGAACACAATTACACATTTCTGAAAATATAACTTTCTTTTCCTTGAATGAGGGTGACTACAACAGAACTTAGGTAGCACCCACCTCCTAGAGGTGTTCAAATAAAAGCTGTCTGACTAGCTAACAGAGATTTTACAAACTTGAAGTTAGGTCAAAGGTTCCTCTGAACTCTAAGAGTCTGTGATAAGAGAACCTATTGGATTTGTATCTACCAAAGAAGCTGATATAAATTTGAGTGTACCTGAAACATATTTTTTAATAAGTTTAAATTTCTCAACAGCAGGCCCACTCATCTGGACATTTACAAGGCTCAGAGTAAGAATGCAGATAGAATCTCACATATCAAATGTCTAAATATTAAAAGTTATAAATTAAGCTACATATTGTTAAATACAATTTGTTCCATCCTCCTACCTTGACAAATACACTTTCATAACAACCTAGAAGGACAAGTTTAAATTTAGAATTCTGGGACTTGTGTGATTTTCTTGTTGGGACATGAAGATATAGGAAAGTGGTCCCAGCCCCAGCCTGCACCTGGCCACCCTCTATTCCCAAACTCAGCTCCATCCTTCACGATGCATGTAGACTTCCCAGCCTACACATTCAAGCTGCCACACCTCCCTGCAAACACTGCCCACTGGGTCTAGGAGTGCACATATGGGTCATGTGTTCTGACCCTGGGAATGTGGACCTGGAAAAGAGGCCTGTGAAGGTTCAGGTAGCAGGAAATTCCAGGGTACCAGGTACCAATGAGTTGTAGAACAGTAGTTTTTAAACAAACTATAAAATAGAAGATTTGTTTTTATTTTTAATTCGTCTTGAAATGATACTTCTACAAAGTGAAAAAAATTTCTAGAAAAGTGAAATAAAAACACATATAAATACATTCCAAGTTTTTTTATTATGAAATTCACCAGATAGAATTACTCTTTCGAATTACTCTAGAAGTTTGAAAGATTTGCTCCCAATTTCAGTTCTTACCACATTGTGGGCTGGAAATTAGTCCAGGATCTCATAGGGGAAGTGAGCAGGCACATCCCTGGGCAAGAGGTGGGCTACAGAATGGTCAGATAAAGGGATCAGGGAAGGGGCCTATCTTGCCCAAGTTTAAAAACAGTATTGCATATGGCATGGTTAATGGTCGAGAACTTATAAAAAAAAAAAAACAGAAAAACAGTTGAAGGGAATTTATTTTAAATAATGTTCTTCTAATGGGTAAAATTAGTCTCCATTTAGACATTTTATTTGGCAAACTGTTTACTCGTCTACATATTCCTTTTTGCTTTTTTCTTAAGTGTGATCCATGTGCTAGAGACTAACTTTCGGCACTAAAACTATCTTTTCAATAAATTTATTTAAAAATATTAAATAGCCGAAAGTCAGAAACATAGTAAAACACGGAAAATATGTTCATTTAACAGAGAGCCGTGTAATCTCATATTTCAAAGTATTTTATAAGAGGATGAATTCAACCTATATATTTAAGTTTATAAGTTCTGATTAGTTTAATAAACACAGGATACCTCATTTTTTAAAATATTTAACCAGATAAGGAACATTCCAGCCTATTCTATTTAGGTCATAGGATTGAATTAAGCATTGGAAGTAAATGGTGTTTTCGCTTCCAATTTTCCTTCAATATTTAGGTTCTAAAAGTTAAAATCAATTGTCATATTCTATTCAATAAAAAATGTAGTCCATATAGTCATAACATGTTCAACAGCTAAAATAGTCCTCCAAAAATGAATTATGAAAAGTTTTTAAAAATAATTCTTATAATTTCTTCCCCTTAAGTACAAAGTATATCAGTTTTGCAATTCAGTAACTTATAATTTCAGTGTGCCGTATCTCTTTACCTTGAAATTTTGGTTCCGAAGAAATACTCATGACACAGTTATAAGCAATACATTTATTAAGTAACAGAGAATACACTGTAATTAGACATCGTATGCAGTACTAAGTACTCCATATAATTTTATCAGATGAAAATTCCTAAAATTATGTGAATTTAAGCTGCAAACTTAAATTCACAATTCAAAGATTTGTTGCTTCAGCCATTTGCTGTATCGTACTGTATTGCTTATTTGTGGCCTTTTCTTTCTCACTCTCATGCTTGTTAATTTTCTCTCCAGTGAACTTACTTGAAGGGCATTTTTTTTTTTTCTCCAATTTGAAGTAGCATTTTTCATTCATGGCAGCTTCATGGTGGTATAGTGACAAGTGTCAATAGAGATCAGAATATAAACTTGACCAGTTGATAATAATTCAGATAATGGATTTCAACCATCACATTAATATCTTTTAAAGGCTGTTAAAAGAAGTTTAACTTTTTCACAGATTGTTTTACATGTGCTATTTTCACACTTATGTATAAATTCACCTGATGGTAAAAATGGATGTAATAAATTTGAGAGAAATAACAGTGATGATAGTACAACTACAGACATTGAATACACTTCCAACCCTCATTTCATCTGCATAAAGAAGGGAGGAGTTGTTGATTACTTGTCCAACCTTCTCATCTGTATGGCATCAAACTGAGATAGTAAAAAATGCATCCTATGAGAAATGTGATTCTCTTTCCTTTTCCTACCTTTTCTCTCACACACTTTGCTGTTCCATTAATGGAGTTGCAGTAACACTATAAAGAATAATTAAGTGAACACTTGCAAGATAAAAAATAGAAAGAAGACTCTTCTTTTCCAAGATGCTCCTGGAAATTTTATGAGTATACATTGATATTGGATGACATTGTATTTGAACAAACGTCTTACAGAAGGTGAACAAAAATGTTGTCTTAGATATCCAAACATGGTTCTATCCTATCACTATCAAATTCTGATTTGTCCTGAAAAATTTTACAATGTAGAATCTCATTCTCAGATATATGTTAGTATGGGCTAACAACACTCTTCCCTGGGAACTCTTCTTTTTATTTTATTTATTTATTTTTTAACATCTTTATTGGAGTATAATTGCTTTACAATGGTGTGTTAGTTTCTGCTTTATAACAAACTGAATCAACTATACATATACACATATCCCCATATCTCCTCCCTCTTGCATCTCCCTCCTACCCTCCCTATCCCACTCCTCTAGGTGGTCACAAAACACCGAGCTGATCTCCCTGTGCTGTGCGAGCTGATCTCCCTGTGTGATGAGGCTGCTTCCCACTAGCTATCTATTTTACATGTGATAGTATATATAAATCCATGCCACTCTCTCACTTCATCCCAGCTTACCCTTCCCCCTCCCCATATCCTCAAGTCCATTCTCTACATCTGCATCTTTATTCCTGTCCTGCCCCTAGGTTCTTCAGAACAATTTTCTTTCTTTCTTTTTTTTTTAAGATTCCATATATATGTGTTAGCATACGGTATTTGTTTTTCTCTTTCTAACTTCACTCTGTATGACAGGCTCTAGGTCTATCCACCTCACTACAAATAATTCAATTTCGTTTCTTTTTAATGGCTGAATAATATTCCATTGTATATATGTGACACATCTTCTTTATCCATTTATCTGTCGATGGACACTTAGGTTGCTTCCATGTCCTGGCTATTGTAAATAAAGATGCAATGAACATTGTGGTACATGACTCTTTGAGTTATGGTTTTCTCAGGGTATATGCCCAGTAGTGGGATTGCTGGGTCATATGGTAGTTCTATTCATAGATTTTTGAGGAACCTCCATACTGTTCTCCATAGTGGCTATATCAATTTACATTCCCACCAACAGTGCAAGAGGGTTCCCTTTTCTCCACATCCTCTCCAGCATGTATGGTTTGTAGATTTTTTGATGATGGCCATTCTAACTGGTGTAAGGTGATACCTCATTGGAGTTTTGATTTGCATTTCTCTAATGATTAGTGATGTTGAGCATCCTTTCATGTGTCTGTTGGCAATCTGTATATCTTCTTCGGAGAAATGTCTATTTAGGTCTTCTGCCCATTTTTGGATTGGGTTGTTTGTTTTTTTTGGTATTGAGCTGCATAAGCTGCTTGTAAATTGTGGAGATTATTCCTTTGTCATTTCCTTCATTTGCAAATATTTTCTCCCATCTCTCCCATTCATTCTTTTAGATGTAACTGTCCAGTTTTCCCAGCACCACTTATTGAAGAGGCTGTCTTTTCTCCATCGTATATTCTTGCCTCCTTTATCAAAAATAAGATGACCGTATGTGTGTGGGCTTATCTCTGGGCTTTCTATCCTGTTCCATTGATCTATATTTCTTCTTTTTATTTTAAATACACACGCATGCACACACATGTGCACACGCAAACTCTACTTTGTGTTAATATATTTTAAATAAATATTTTCTTTATTTTAATATTTAAGAAATAATATTCATACTAGATTTATAGAAAAGGTAGCTGTTTTTTATGTTCCTATATTATTGTTATTGCTCTCAGCTCACTGGTGCATATGTTTTAATGAGCTACTTTGTTGAAGATATATTATTTTATAAAATTTTTCAACAGTTTACTCTTTCAAAATGCCACCTTGGTATCAGACTACTATATGTGATATTTGCCTTGAGCAAACTCTCCTACAACCAGGGACTTACACCTTCCCAAATTTGCTCTTGTACCTTACCCTGTTAATAATGAAAATCTAAATATCAACCGACCCCATGGGCTAATGAAAGAAGGGAATATACTAAATATAGCAACAAGGCAATATTGTTAGAGATTGATGGCCACAGTATAAAAAGGACTTAGAAAAATTGACCATTCAGAATAATCTTTCACCCTCTATATGAAAGTTATCAAAAACAAAAAAACATATTGTGTTGGCCAAAGGGTTCGTTCGTTTTTTTCCCTAAGATGGCTCTAGTAGCGCTTAGTTGTCTTTAACTTCATTCGAAACAATTTTGTTAGATTGTATTGTCACAGCTGTCATATCAGCGTGCATTAAAAAAAAAAACTTATCAAAATTGGAAAATTTTTGTATAGCCATTTTAATATTGAAGATGGAAGAAAAAAAGCAACATTTTTGGCGTATTATGCTTTATTATTTCAAGAAAGGTAAAAACACAACTGAAATGCAAAAAAAGATTTGTGCAGTGTATGGAGCAGGTGCTGTGACTGATTGAACGTGTCAAAAGTGGTTTGCGAAGTTTCGTTCTGGAGATTTCTCGCTGGACAATGCTCCACGGTCGGGTAGACCAGTTGCAGATGATAGTGATCAAATTGAGACATTCATTGAGAGCAGTCAACATTATACCACACGGGAGATAGCTGACATACTCAAAATATCCAAATCAAGTGTTGAAAATCATTTGCACCAGCTTGGTTATGTTAATCGCTTTGATGTTTGGGTTCCACATAAGTTAAGAGAAAAAAACCTTCTTGACCATATTTCCGCATGCGTTTCTCTGATTCTCTACTTAAATGTAATGAAAACGTTATGTTTTTTAAACGAATTGTGATGGGCGATGAAAAGTGGATACTGTACCATAATGTGGAACGGGAGAGATCATGGGGCAAGCGAAATGAACCACCACCAACCACACCAAAAGGCCGGTCTTCATCCAGAGAAGGTGATGTTGTGTATATGGTGTGATTGGAAGGGAGTCCTCTATTATGAGCTCCTTCCGGAAAATGAAACAATTAATTCCAACAAGTACTGTTCCCATTTAGACCAACTGAAAGCAGCACTTGATGAAAAGCATCCAGAATTAGTCAACAGAAAACGCATAATCTTCCATCAGGATAATGCAAGACTGCATGTTTCTTTGATCACCAGGCAAATACTGTTATTGACTGGGAAGTTCTGATTTATTTGCTGTATTCACCAGACATTGCCCCTTCAGATTTACATTTATTGATATTTCAGTCTTTATAAAATTCTGTTAATGGAAAAAATTTCAATTCCCTGGAAGACTGTAAAAGGCACCTGGAACAGTTCTTTGCTCAAAAAGATAAAAAGTTTTGGGAAGATAGGATTATGAAATTGCCTGAAAAATGGCAGAAGGTAGTGGAACAAAATGATGAATGCATTGTTCAATAAATTTCTTGGTGAAAATGAAAAATGTGTCTTTTATTTTTACTTAAAAACCAAAGGAACTTTTTGTCCAATCCGATATCTTCTTACTGCTCTTATTTCTGCCTTGCACTCCTCCTTGTCCTCCTCCATTACACTCACACACACACCCACACACACACTCATACACACTCACAATCATTTTAGGTTCCTTGATTGCAGAGACTGTTTACTACTCATCTTGGATTTCCCAAAATACCTAACACAGAGCCTGTGTTAACATCGTTAGGTGTGGCATGAATTATAATGGGAGCGGAAAAATTGCTCTGCATCAAGACACATCTACTGAAACATGTCAGCAGATGGGATATCTTTGCAGACATTGGCAAGGACATACCACGAGCAGTAGAGAGCTATGCAGGTCTATGTGGTGTCAGTGCATTCAGGCTACTATAAAAAAAAAAAAAAAAAAAGGATAGACTGGGTGGTTTGTAAACAACATAAATTTATTCCTCACAGTTCTGGAGGCTGGAATTCAGAGATCATGGTGCCAGCAGATTCGGTGTCTGCTAACAACCCGCTTTCCAGTTCATAGATGGCCATCTTTTTGCTGTGTCCTCATATAGCAGATGGGGGCGGGGATCTCTCTGGGGCCTCTTTTATAAGGGCACAATCACATTCATGAGGGCTCTGCCTTCATGACCTAATCACCTATCAAAGTCCTCACCTTCAAATACCCTAACATTGGAGATTAGGTTTCAACATGTAAGTTTTGGCAGCAGAGGGACATTTAGTCTCTAGCACCAGAGTTTCAACAGCACTTACTGATACCACATGCAAGAAAAACAATCAAACTGAACAATAGCAATTATCTCATCGTGTGGACAAAATTTGATGTGTAGTCATTCAAATAACTTGCTACTGGGCAATAGTAAATAAATGCTCTTGGAATTTCAGAATTACTTTAGGCTGCAGTATGAAATAATCTCTGTGACATTTGATTACTAGCAACAAAAATGTTAAATATAAGGGATAGTTTATTTTTATGGTTCTTTATTATTTCTTCATTGTGATGATAGTTACATTTTCGACTGGGAGAACATGGGTGATTTTACAAAAAAAAAAAAAAAACGCAGTTTACTGTTTTACTTTGCTTTGTGAAAACACGGATGGTTTTACTGCAGTTTAAGCAATTACTATGGTTTTGTTTTGGGGTTTTTGTGTATTTTTTTTTTTTTTTTTTTGGCATTGGATTCAATTGGATCAAATTGTCTAAAGAAGCTTTCAGTTGGGATTTTTCTCTTTTTATCAGGAATATTTGTAATATGGTAGGCATTTCGAAAGTGGTTGTAGAAAAGAAATTAGGACAAAATATAGAAAGAGTATGTAAATAAATACATTAGCGTTCTTCCCACAAAAGCACAGCACTTTGTTAGAGTGCTAAATATTGGGTTGGCCAAAAAGTTCTTTTGGGTTTTTGGTAAGCTATTATGGAAAACCCGAACAAACTTTTTGGCTAACCCAATATTTGACTGAAGTATCCACAGATGAGTAAAAAGATGTATGTGCTGAGGTCTTGACCTTAAAATTCTTCTAAAAACAAGTGTTGAAATAGACATCTTTTTGCATCTGTAATAAGAACTGTTCCAAACACTCTCACACACATTATGCTTTAGAATTAACCAATAAATTAAAACTTCTGAAGTCCAAGACCATAAATGAAGTAAAAAACACAATTATTCACTACTCAGTTACCTAATTGAACTAACATTTATGTAGTCCCATCATTCCACAGTACTTCATATATTTTTATTTTTAAAACTGTATATTGTTCGTCTAGTATTTTGATCCACTTTCTTTTCTATTTTATTTGCTTTTAAAATTTTGTTTCAGACTTACTGAGGTATAATTGATGAATAAAAATGTAAGGCATTTTAAATTATACAACGTGATGATATATGTATACTTTGTGAAAGGATTCCCCCCCATCAAGTTAATTAACACATCTATCACCTCACATATTTACCTTTTTTTTTTTTTTCTGGTGAGAACATTTAAGTTCTACTTCTAGCAAATTTCAGTTATAGAGTTCAGTGTTATCAACTATAGTTATCATGTTACACATTAGACTTTCAGATCTTATTCATCTTATAACTGAAAGTATGTACACTTTTACCAACCTCTAACTATTTCCTCCACTCCCCAATACCTGGCAACTCTCTTGTTTCTATGAATTAAGACTCTCTCTCTTTTTTATTTTTTATTTTTTAGGTTCCACATATGTGATTCCATGCAGTATTTGTCTTTCTCTATATGACTTAGTGTCACTTATCATAATGCCCTCCAGTTTCACCCATGTTGTTGCAAATGACAGGATTTCCTTCCTTTTTAAGGCTGAACGATATGTGTGTGTGTGTCTGTGTGTGCATAAATTTTCTTGATCTACTTATCTACTGACAGACGCTTAGGTTGTTTCCATAGCCCTGTTATTGTGAATAATGCTGCAGTGAAGACGGAATTATAGATAACTCTTTGAGATAATGGTTTCATTTCCTTTGGATATCTCTAGCAGGAAGTGGGATTCCTCTATCTTAGGGTATTTCTGTTTTTAATTTCTTGAGGAACCTCCATACTGTTTCATAGGGGCTGTAACGGTTTACATTCCCACCAACATTGTACAAGGGTTCCTTTTTCTCCACATCCCCACCAGCATTTGTTATTTCTACCTTTTTGTGAATAGCCATCCTAACAGGTGTGAGTGAGGTGATAACACTTTTTTTAAAATTTAATTTTATTCATTTTTTTATACAGCAGGTTCTTATTAGTCATCCATTTTATACACATCAGTGTATACATGTCAATCCCAATCTCCCAATTCATCACACCACCACCCCCCACCCCCGCTGCTTCCCCCCCTTGGTGTGCATACGTTTGTTCTCTACTTCTGTGTCTCAATTTCTGCTCTGCAAACCCGTTCATCTGTACCATTTTCTAGGTTCCACATATATGTGTTAATATATGATATTTGTTTTTCTCTTTCTGACTTACTTCACTCTATATGACACTCTCTAGATTCATCCACATCTCTACAAATGACCCAATTTCATTCCTTATTATGGCTGAGTAATATTCCATTGTATATATGTACCACTTCTTCTTTATCCATTCGTCTGTTGATGGGCATTTAGGTTGCTTCCATGACCTGGCTATTGTAAATAGTGCTGCAATGAACATTGGGGTGCACGTGTCTTTTTGAATTATGGTTTTCTCAGGGTATATGCCCAGTAGTGGGATTGCTGGGTCATATGGTAATTCTATTTATAGTTTTTTAAGGAACCTCCATACTGTTCTCCATAGTGGCTGTATCAATTTACATTCCCACCAACAGTGCAAGAGGGTTCACTTTTCTCCACACCCTCTCCAGTATTTGTTGTTTGTAGATTTTCTGATGATACCCATTCTAACTGGTGTGAGGTGATACCTCATTGTAATTTTGATTTGCATTTCTCTAACAATTAGTGACATTGAGCAGCTTTTCATGTGCCTCGTGGCCATCTGTATGTCTTCCTTGGAGAAATGTCTACTTAGGTCTTCTGCCCGTTTTTGGATCGGGTTGTTTGGTTTTTTAATATTGAGCTGCATGAGCTGTTTATATATTTTGGAGATTAATCCTTTGTCTGTTGATTCGTTTGCAAATATTTTCTCCCATTCTGAGGGTTGTCTTTTCATCTTGTTTATGGTTTCCTTTGCTGTGCAAAAGCTTTTTAAGTTTCATTAGGTCCCATTTGTTTATTTTTGTTTTTATTTCCATTACTCTAGGAGATGGATCAAAAAAGATCTTGCTGTGATTTATGTCAAAGATTGTTCTTCTTATGTTTCCCTCTAAGAGTTTTACAGTGCCTGGTCTTACATTTAGGTCTCTAATCCATTTTGAGTTTATTTTTGTGTATGGTGTTAAGGAGTGTTCTAATCTCATTCTTTTACATGTAGCTGTCCAGTTTTCCCAGCACCACTTATTGAAGAGACTGTCTTTACTCCATTGTATATCCTTGCCTCCTTTGTCATAGATTAGTTCACCATAGGTGCATGGGTTTATCTCTTGGCTTTCTATCCTGTTCCATTGATCTATATTTCTGTTTTTGTGCGAGTACCATATTGTCTTGATTACTGTAGCTTTGTAGTATAGTCTGAAGTCAGGGAGTCTGATTCCTCCAGCTCCACTTTTTTCCCTCAAGACTGCTTTGGCTATTCGGAGTATTCTACGTGTCCATATAAATTTTAAGATTTTTTTGTTCTAGTTCTGTAAAAAATGCCATTGGTAATTTGTTAGGGACTGCATTGAATCTGTAGACTGCTTTGGGGAGTATAGTCATTTTCACAATATTGATTCTTCCAATCCAAGAACATGGTATATCTCTCCATCTGTTGGTATCATCTTTAATTTCTTTCATCAGTGTCTTACAGTTTTCTGCATACAGGTCTTTTGTCTCCTTAGGTAAAATACCTATTCCTAGGTATTTTATTCTTTTTGTTGCAATGGTAAATGGGAGTGTTTCCTTAGTTTCTCTTTCAGATTTTTCATCATTAGTGTATAGGAATGCAAGAGAATTCTGTGCCTTAACTTGTATCCTGCAACATTACCAAATTCATTGATTAGCTCTAGTAGTTTTTTGGTGGCATCTTTAGGATTCTGTACGTGTAGTATCATGTCATCTGCAAACAGAGACAGTTTTACTTCTTCTTTTCTTATTTGTATTCATTTTATTTCTTTTTCTTCTCTGATTGCCGTGGCTAGGACTGCCAAAACTATTTTGAATAATAGTAGTGAGAGTGGACATCCTTGTCTCGTTCCTGATCTTAGAGGAAATGCTTTCAGTTTTTCACCATTGAGAATGATGTTTGCTGTGGGTTTGTCGTATATGGCCTTTATTATGTTGATGTAGGTTCCCTCTATGCCTACTTTCTGGAGAGTTTTTATCATAAATCAGTGTTGAATTTTGTCAAAAACTTTTTCTGCATCTATTGAGATGATCATATGGTTTTTATTCTTCAATTTGTTAATATGGTGTATCGCATTGATTGATTTGTGTATATTGAAGAATCCTTGCATCCCTGGTATAAATCCCACTTGATTATGGTGTATGATCCTTTAAATGTGTTGTTGGATTCTGTTTGCTAGTATTTTGTTGAGGATTTTTGCATTTATATTCATCAGTGATGTTGGTCTGTAATTTTCTTTTTTTGTCGTATCTTTTTCTGGTTTTGGTATCAGGGTGATGGTTGCCTCATAGAATGAGTTTGGGAGTTTTCCTTCCTCTGCAATTTTTTGGAAGAGTTTGAGAAGCATGGGTGTTAGGTCTTCTCTAAATGTTTCATAGAATTCACCTGTGAAGCTCTCTGGTCCTGGACTTTTGTGCGTTGGAAGATTTTTAATCACAGGTTTAATTTCATTACTTGTGATTGGTCTGTTCATATTTTCTATTTCTTCCTGGTTCAGTCTTGGAAGGCTATACCTTTCTAAGAATTTGTCCATTTCTTCCACGTTGTGCATTTTATTGGCATACAGTTGCTTGTAGTAATCTCTTAGGATGCTTTGTATTTCTGTGGTGTCTGTTGTAATTCCTCCTTTTTCATTTCTAATTTTATTGATTTGAGTCCTCTCCCTCTTTTTCTTGATCAGTGTGGCTATCAGTGTGGTTTATCAATTTTGTTTATCTTCTCAAAGAACCAGCTTTTAGTTTTATTGGTATTGTTTTCTTTGTTTCCATTTCATTTATTTCTGTTCTGATCTTGATGATTTCTTTCCTTCTGCTAACTTTGGGTTTTGTTTGTTCTTTTTTCTCTAGTTCCTTTAGGTTTAACGTTAGATTTTTTATTTGAGGTTTTTCTTGTTTTTGAGGTAGGCTTATATAGCTGTAAACTTCCCTCTTAGAACTGCTTTTGCTTCATCCCATAGGTTTTGGATTGTCGTGTCTTCATTGCCATTTGTCTCTAGGTATTTTTTGATTTCCTCTTTGATTTCTTCAGTGATCTCTTGGTTATTTAGTAATGTATTGTTTAGCCTCCATGTGTTTGTGTTTTTTATGTTTTTTTCCCTGTAATTGATTTCTAATCTCATAGCGTTGTGGTCAGAAAAGATGCTTATATGATTTCAATTGTCTTAAATTTACTGAGGCTTGACTTTTGACCCAAGATATTATCTATCCTGGAGAATGTTCTGTGCACACTTGAGAAGAAAGTATAATCTGCTGTTTTTGGATGGAATGTCCTATAAATATCAATTAAATCTATCTGGTCTATTGTGTCATTTAAACCTTGTGTTTCCTTATTAATTTTCTGTTTGGGTGATCTGTCCATTGGTGTAAGTGAGGTGTTAAAGTCCCCCACTATTTCTGTGTTACTGTCGATTTCCTCTTTTAGAGCTGTTAGCAGTTGCCTTATGTATTGAGGTGCTCCTATGTTGGGTGCATGTATATTTATAATTGTTATATCTTCTTCTTGGATTGATCCCTTGACCATCATGTAGTGTCCTTCCTTGTCTCTTGTAACATTCTTTTTTTTAAGGTCTATTTTATCTGATATGAGTATTGCTACTCCAGCTTTCTTTTGATTTCCATTTGCATGGAATATCTTTTTCCATCCCCTCACTTTCAGTCTGAATGTGTCCCTAGGTCTAAAGTGGGTCTCTTGTAGACAGCATATATATGGGTCTTGTTTTTGTATCCATTCAGCAAGCCTGTGTCTTTTGGTTGAAGCATTTAATCCATTCACATTTGAGGTAATTATTGATATGTATATTCCTATTACCATTTTCTTAATTGTTTTAGGTTTGTTTTTGTAGGTCCTTTTCTTCTCTTGTGTTTCCCACTTAGAGAAGTTCCTTTAGCATTTGTTGTAGAGCTGGTTTGGTGGTGCTGCATTCTCTTAGCTTTTGCTTGTCTGTAAAGCTTTTGATTTCTCCATCGAATCTGAATGAGATCCTTGCCTCGTAGAGTAATCTTGGTTGTAGGTTCTTCCCTTTCATCACTTTAAGTATATCATGCCACTCCCGTCTGGCTTGTAGAGTTTCTGCTGAGAAATCAGCTGTTAACCTTATGGGAGTTCCCTTGTATGTTATTTTTCATTTTTCCCTTGCTGCTTTCAATAATTTTTCTTTGTCTTTAATTTTTGCTAATTTGATTAATATGTGTCTCAGCGTGTTTCTCCTTGGGTTTATCCTGTATGGGACTCTCTGTGCTTCCTGGACTTGGGTGGCTATTTCCTTTCCCATGTTAAGGAAGTTTCCGACTCTAATCTCTTCAGGTATTTTCTTGGGTCCTTTCTCTCTCTCTTCTCCTTCTGGAACCCCTATAATGCAAATGTTTTTGCATTTAATGTTGTTCCAGACGTCTCTTAGTCTGTCTTCATTTCTTTTCAGTCGTTTTTCTTTATTGTGCTCTGCATCAGTGAATTCCACCATTCTGTCTTCTAGGTCACTTATCTGTTCTTCTGCCTCAGTTATTCTGCTATTGATTCCTTCTAGTGTATTTTTCATTTCATTTATTGTATTGTTCATCTCTCTTTGTTTGTTCTTTAATTCTTCTAGATCTTTGTTAAACATTTCTTGCATCTTCTCGATCTTTGCCTCCATTCTTTTTCCGAGGTCCTGGATCATCTTCACTATCATTATTCTGATTTCTTTTTCTGGAAGATTTCCTATCTCCCATTTCATTTTGTTGTTTTTCTGGGGTTTTATCTTGTTTCTGCCTCTGTTACATAGCCCTCTGCCTTTTCATCTTGTCTATCTTTCTGTGAATGTGGTTTTCCTTCTGCAGGCTGCAGGATTGTAGTTCTTCTTGCTTTTGCTGTCTGCCCTCTTGGTGGTAACACTTTTTGATGCCACCCTAATGGTGATATTTCAGGGTTTTTTTTAATCTAATCTTTGCAGCCATCATCTTCATCCTTAGTTAATTTCATGTATCCAAAAATGAAGGTATACACCATCCTTGTTAGCACTGTATTAGAAGAAAGAATATTAAATGCATTTCTATAAAAGGCAGAAGTTACATACTTGTACAATACAGGAAATATATTCGAATGTAGGGCTATAGTTCTTATTTCTAATGGATACACCCGTAATGCCTAGAGTGATTATAAGGAAAATCAAGCATTGAGCATAATTGAAATTTAATAGATCTTGTCTTTTATTTTATATTGTACTTGAGAGCTTGAGGACTATTTCTGTGTGCATTTATTTAGGGCTTTTAATCTTTTATTCTAGCATGAAGGGACTAACTAAGAAGATTAGAATGCACTATGAATGCTGAAGTTACTCAGCTTGTAAATAAACACATATTAAAGAAGTTTTTAATTTAAGTTTACAGATAATTGTTTCAAAAAGGTGTATTAAAAACATGTTAAAACTATTTGAAGACTCTTTTCAGAGTTTTTTGAGAATGGTATAAGACTCCCTCCTCTGTGGCCCAGAAGCACCCCTTATTGTCAGGGATGGGGGTTGAATACAAAGTTGTCTTAAGCAGTTTGAGTCTAAACCAAGGTCTTTGAAAGGATATCGAGATTAATTAGCCGTTGAGGCTGGATGCAAAGAGCAGGGTTTTAAGTGACATACCCATTGTTGAGAAAATACAAATATTGATATAAAGTCACCTACCAACCCAGTGAATCCTTTCCAGAAAATAAAGAAAAGAATGAATTAGTTTTACTCTTGAATATGGATTAAATCAGACCATGATGCACATGATAGGCAATCTGCTAAAGAGACTGCAGAAAGAGAAAAAAAAATCTAACCCATTTATATAGACAAGTAGATATAATCATTTCACATGTTAATTATCCTTATCAAAAGAAAAAGGATAGTGCATTATGTTGTTTATAAACCACCCGGTCTGAATGCACTATCCTTGTCTTCTTTATGACAAGAAGGAAGTTACATCCTGAAGCCAAGCACCTAGGCTTTAACTCTCACAGAAACAGGGTGACAGGGCACCATCCATCTTGATGTTCACATTTCAAAGAGATGACTCCCATGGCCTCCAAGAGAGACATTCTTGGGGTGCAAAACTGGTAAGAGGTTTATTTAGCTTTTAAAACATTTACATACATCTGAAAGAAACAGAGAAAGCAATCATTTGTAATTGCAAGTTTTCTAAAAGAAATGCTAAAGAGAGGTGGGAGGGGAGGAGAGTTATTTTTCCCTTTTTTTATTAGGGAAATTTTGAATTTTTTTTAGATTTGTGTTTGCACTTATAATTTTTCTTTTTGTGACTTTTATAATACAGCTACAATTTTCTAATTATCTCTATTGCTGTTTCTGCTTTATCTTGGCAATTTGCAATCATCTAAATATACAGCAAGTCCACAGTAAAATACAAAGCAAAGTAATTGTCAGGGTTACAATAAGATGAATTTAAAAATTCAGTGCAATATTAGCCTTGGAGGCTAATATTAGCCTTTACGTTTATTATACCAGTGGTGAATGGTTAAAGCAGATTTTTGATTAGCAATGGTCAAAATTTTTCTTTCATCATACATTAATTTTACAAACTGTTGTGATGTCTATATTGCTTATACTTTCAAATGATTAACAATTTGAGTATTATTTTGTCGTTTCATATGAAATATTACCTAATTCAGTCCTGTGGAGTAGCTTCATTTTGGAGCCTGAATCTAAATTTTTAACTAAGTGTTTTCCTCACAGGCCCAACAAATTTCTCCTAGTTCTCATCAATCATGTAAGTAACATTATATTTACGAGATGATCTGGGCCCTTCAGTAATTATTCATCTTTCAAAATAATTTTTTCTAGACAGGAAACACAAAAATACTCAGAACCATTATCTAGTATTATTATAAGGCACCTACTGAAGGGCACATACTGAACTTACAGTGTTTAGTATACATGACTCTAAGTGTTGTAAGTCTTGAGGACAAACCCAGCCTGTGGGCCATTTTTTGCCTGAGTCCAAATCAATAATTATATTATTATAACAATCAATTAAATCTACATGATTAATAAACATCCACTTTTTAAACATATATATGTATATATATTCTTTTTTATATTCTTTTCCGTTATAGGTTATTATAAGATGTTGAGTATATAGTTCCCTGTGCTAGATAGTAGGTCCTTGTTGATTACCTATTTCATATACAGTAGTGTGTATATTTTAATTCAAACTCCTAATTTATCCCTCCCCACCCCCTTTCCCCTTTGGTAACCATAGTTTTTTTCTACTTCTCTCTCGTAAATAAATTCATTTGTATCATTATTTTTATTCCACATATACGTGATATCATAAGAAATTTGTCTTTGTCTGACTTACTTCACTTAGTATGATAATCTCTAGGTCCATCCATGTCACCGCAAGTGACATTATTTCATTCTTTTTTATGGCTCAGTAATATTCCATTATATATATATATATATATATATATATATATATATATATATATATATATATATACCGTATCTTCTTTTTTTTTTTTTTCTTTTTTGGAATTTTATTATTATTATTTTTTTTATACAGCAGGTTCTTTTTTCTTTTCTTTTTTTTTTTTTAAACATCTTTATTGGAGTATAATTGCTTTACAATGGTGTGTTAGTTTCTGCTTTATAACAAAGTGAATCAGTCATACATATACATATGTTCCCATATCTCTTACCTCTTGCGTCTCCCTCCCTCCCACCCTCCCTATCCCACCCCTCTAGGTGGTCACAAAGCACCGAGTTGATCTCCCTGTGCTATGTGGTTGCTTCCCACTAGCTATCTATTTTACATTTGGTAGTGTATATATGTCCATAACACTCTCTCACCCTGTCACATCTCACCCCTCCCCCTCCCCATATCCTCAAGTCCATTCTCTAGTAGGTCTGTGTCTTTATTCCCATCTTGCCACTAGGTTCTTCATGGCCTTTTTTTTTTTTTTTCCTTAGATTCCATATATATGTGTTAGCATACTGTATTTGTTTTTCTCTTTCTGACTTACTTCACTCTGTATGACAGACTGTAACTCCATCCACCTCATTACAAATACCTCCATTTCATTTCTTTTTATGGCTGAGTAATATTCCATTGTATATATGTGCCACATCTTCTTTATCCATTCATCTGTCGATGGACACTTAGGTTGCTTCCATGTCCTGGCTATTGTAAATAGAGCTGCAATGAACATTGTGGTACATGACTCTTTTTGAATTATGGTTTTCTCAGGGTATATGCCCAGTAGTGGGATTGCTGGGTCGTATGGTAGTTCTATTTTTAGTTTTTTAAGGAACCTCCATACTGTTCTCCATAGTGGCTGTATCAATTTACATTCCCACCAACAGTGCAAGAGTGTTCCCTTTTCTCCACACCCTCTCCAGCATTTATTGTTTCTAGATTTTTTTGATGATGGCCATTCTGACCGGTGTGAGATGATATCTCATTGTAGTTTTGATTTGCATTTCTCTAATGATTAATGATGTTGAGCATTCTTTCATGTGTCTGTTGGCAATCTGTATATCTTCCTTGGAGAAATGTCTATTTAGGTCTTCAGCCCATTTTTGGATTGGGTTGTTTTTTTTTTTTTGTTATTGAGCTGCATGAGCTGCTTGTAAATCTTGGAGATTAATATTTTGTCAGTTGCTTCATTTGCAAATATTTTCTCCCATTCTGAGGGTTGTCTTTTGGTCTTGTTTATGGTTTCCTTTGCTGTGCAAAAGCTTTTAAGTTTCATTAGGTCCCATTTGTTTATTTGTGTTTTTATTTCCATTTCTCTAGGAGCTGGGTCAAAAAGGATCTAGCTGTGATTTATGTCATAGAGTGTTCTGCCTATGTTTTCCTCTAAGAGTTTGATAGTGTCTGGCCTTACATTTAGGTCTTTAATCCATTTTGAGTTTATTTTTGTGTATGGTGTCAGGGAGTGTTCTAATTTCATACTTTTACATGTACCTGTCCAATTTTCCCAGCACCACTTATTGAAGAGGCTGTCTTTTCTCCACTGTATATGCTTGCCTCCTTTATCAACGATAAGATGACCATATGTGCATGGGTTTATCTCTGGGCTTTCTATCCTGTTCCATTGATCTATATTTCTGTTTTTGTGCCAGTACCAAACTGTCTTGATTACTGTAGCTTTGTAATATAGTCTGAAGTCAGGGAGCCTGATTCCTCCAGCTCCATTTTTCGTTCTCAAGATTGCTTTGGCTATTCGGGGTCTTTTGTGTTTCCATACAAATTGTGAAATTTTTTGTTCTAGTTCTGTGAAAAATGCCAGTGGTAGTTTGATAGGGATTTCATTGAATCTGTAGATTGCTTTGGGTAGTAGAGTCATTTTCACAATATTGATTCTTCCAATCCAAGAACATGATATATCTCTCCATCTATTTGTATCATCTTTAATTTCTTTCATCAGTGTCTTATAATTTTCTGCATACAGGTCTTTTGTCTCCTTAGGTAGATTTATTCTTAGATGTTTTATTCTTTTTGTTGCAATGGTAAACGGGAGTGTTTTCTTAATCTCATTTTCAGATTCCGTATCTTCTTTATCTTTTCATCTGTCAGTGGACACTTAGGTTGCTTCCATGTCTTGGCTGTGTAGACAGTGCTGCTATGAATGTTGTTGGGGTGCATGTATTTTTTCTATAGTTTTCTCCAGATATATGTCCAGGAGTGGGATTGCTGGATCATATGGTAGCTCTATTTTTAGTTTTTTAAGGAAACTCCATGTTGTTCTCCACAGTGGCTGCACCAATTTACATTCCCACCAACAGTGTAGGAGGGTTCCTTTTTCTCCACACCCTCTCCAGCATTTATTATTTGTAGACTTTTTGATGATGGCCATTCTGACCAATGTGAGGTGATACCTCATTGCAGTTTTGGTTTCCATTTCTCTAATAATTAACAGTGTTGAGCATCTTTTCATGTGCCTGTTAGCCATCTGTATGTCTTTTTTGGAGAAATGTCTATTAAGGTCTTATGCCCATTTTTTGATTGGGTTGTTTGTTTGTCTTTTGATATTGAGAGGTATGAGCTGTTTGTATATTTTGGAGATTAATCCTTTTACAGTTGCTCCATTTGCAAATATTTTCTCCCAGTCTGAGGGTTGTCTTTTTGTCTTGTTTATGGTTTCCTTTGCTGTGCAAAAGCTTTAAGTTTAATTTGATCCCATTTTTTAATTTTTGTTTTTATTTCCATTAGTCTAGGAGATGGATACAAAAAAATATTGCTGCAATTTGTGTCAAACAGTGTTCTGCCTATGTTTTCCTCTAGAAGTTTTATAGTATCTAGTCTTACATTAAGGTCTTTAAACCACTTTGAGTTTATTTTTATATATGATGTTAGAGAATCTTCTAATTTCATTCTTTTACATGTAGCTGTTCAGTTTTCCCAGCACCACTTGTTGAAGAGACTGTCATTTCTCCATTGTATATTCTTGCCTCCTTTGTTGTAGATTAATTGATCGTAAGTGCATGGGTTTATTTTCAGGCTTTCTATCCTGTTCCACTGATCGATGTGTCTGTTTTTGTGCAAGTACCATACTGTTTTGATGACTGTAGCTTTGTAGTACAGTCTGAAGTCAGGGAGCCTGATTCTTTCAGCTCTGTTCATCTTTCTCAATATTGCTTTGGCTATTTGGGGTCTTTTGTGTTTCTATACAAATTTTCAGGAGGATAGGTGTTAACTCTTCTCTAAGTGTTTGGTAGAATTTGCCTGTGAAGCCATCTGGCCCTCGCCTTTTATTTGTTGGGAGTTTTAAAATTACTGATTCAATTTCAGTACTGGTAATTGGTGTGTTCATATTTTGTACTTCTTCCTGGTTCAGTCTTGGGAGATTGTACCTTTCTCAGAATTTATCCATTTCTTCTAAGTTGTCCATTTTATTGGCATATAGTTGCTTGTGGTAGTCTCTTATGATCCTTTGTATTTCTGTGGTGTCAGTTGTAACTTCTCCTTTTTCATTTCTGATTTTATTGATTTGGGCCCTCTATTTTTTCTTGGTGAGTCTGGCTAAAGGTTTTTCAATTTTGTTTATCTTTTCAAAGAACCATCTTTTAGTGATTTTAATTTCATTGATCTTTTCTATTGCTTTCTTAGTCTCTAATTCATTTATTTCTGCTCTGATCTTTATAATTTCTTCCTTTCTACTAACTTTGGGTTTTGTTTATTTGTCTTTCTCTAGTTACTTTAGGTGTAAGGTTGGGTTGTTTATTTGAGATTTTTCTTATGTCCTGAAGTAAGCTTGCATCACTATAAACTTCCCTGTTAGAACTGCTTTTGCTGGGTCCCATAGGTTTTGGATTGTCATGTTTTCGTTTTCATTTGTCTCTAGGTATTTTTCGATTTCCTCTTTGATTTCTTTAATGATCCATTGGTTGTTTAGTAGCATATCATTTAGCCTCCATGTGTTTGAATAAATATCCACTTTTGTTTATTTATCTATACCTGGACTGGAAGGAACTTGTATCTCAAAGTTAATCAAGGGACTTTACACCTGTCTACTGCAGTCTTAAACTGTGAATGCCAGATTTCTGTGCCTCTTATGTGATAGTTTTCCTGCTGCATCTTCCTTGCAATCAAACTAGTAAACACAACTGTTTGTGTGTGTGTGTCAAATTTAGATACTGAGTATCTGGATGTATATCAGTTACTTTTACTTTGATATTATAAGAAATTTGGTAAGATGGCCTCAGTTTTACTCTGCCAATAATTGGATTGTTGGATTTGTAAGACCAGATCATGTCTATACTGGTATAAGAGAGAAATTATGTCAGGCGAGTTAAACAGTCAGGGAGGACTTTATTCAAGACTATTACAACAGAAGTCAGGACTATTGCAATAGGGGCAAAGACTATTGAAATGAGAGTCAAGACTACTGTTATAGGGAAGACAAATTGAACTCAACTCTTCTGGACAAGGTGGGATGGTGTTTAAATGCTGGGGTGAGCTAGTAGAAAAGTACTGGAACACTTTAGGTGGGAGATTAGTCAATATTAATATGCCATCTGTGTTTGCTAGTAGTTACTTAACAAAGTTGCGCTCTTCACTCCCACAGAGTCAGGAAAACAGGAATGCTATCTCCTTTGATGATTTTATTTCAGGACAATGGCTTCCAAGTCCTTGAGAGAGACAGTCCTCGTTGTAGAAGATTTACACCTCAAAGGGCAGAGAAAGGATTTACAATTGCAAGTTTTCTAAAGTAAATTCTCTTAAGAAAAGTGAGGGCCGGAGCCTATAGTCAGGATGATACCTCTCTAAAATTTAGTTAAGCTGAGGGTAATGTTAAGGCTGTCTTGGTCATTGGGAGTACTATTTAGAGCTGTTTGGAAGTAGTGATTGTGGGAAATATTAATGGGGGTACAGAAAGAAAAATAGTGTAACAAATAACATTTTTGTTTTTTAATGAAATGTGATTCTTAAAATATTTGAAATAATACTACCGTGAATAGGACAGCAGGGTAATTCATGAGAATCGTAGCTTGCTAGAATACCTTCTTTCAGTTAAGTTCAGTGCCATTATCAGTTGTTCTAGAAAATTTAAGTTTCCAGTTCTTTGAGGGAACCACTGTCCATTCCATCTGAGATTCTGGCTACACTTGACAAACATGGATCCACCTGCGTTTTCCTTTCACTTCGATAGCCATATGGGTGATTAGCAGCCCTTGAAAGGGTTCCTCCAGCACAAGAACAGCCTATCTTTTCTCTAGAACACTTTGACGTAAGCAGAATATTCTAGTCAATAGAGGTGGCATACTTCTTCCAGTGGGTCCTTCAAGGTCCTTATAACTTTATGTCTCTGGGCTTCTAGGGAAGAAAGAGGCCCTTTGAAGTACTGAACATGATTATGGGAGGATTCACTTAAATCGGACACAGGACATGATCTCTGGCCCAAATTCATAGGTCTACCAAATATAAGTTCAAAGGGAAAAATATGATGCTTGCCTGCAAGGGTTGCTCTAATTTTCAACAAGGCTAGAAGTAAAGTTCTAGCCATTTTAATCTAGTATATTTCTGAATCTTAGCAGATGGGTTTGATTCATCTTCTGGGAGTCTGTAAACATTTGCATAATTACTGGATGGCAGTGGGAATAAGATGACATCCTCTCTCTGGTTCATTATGCTCTAGTATCCAAAATGTAGGAAATACATTTATTAAGAGAGATTTTACCACTGCCTGAGTATTGGCATCTGAAGAAGGAAAGACTTCAGACCATCCAAACATCATATACACCATAACTAGACAAAATTTCTTACTTTCCTCAGGCATTAATTCTATGAAATCCAAATGCCAGTAAGTTGCTGGTAAATTTGATTGGGAAAACTGCCTATACCATACCTTGGGAGTGACCTGTAAATAATTCTGCTGACAGGTTGCTCATCTCTTAAATATGTTTTGAGTAACTTCACCTTTTATGTAAATATGCTAAGAATCTAGTGCCTTTAAAAATCCCTCTTTTACTTAATTATGTTGGTAACACAACATTACTAACCAAGCAAATAAGGACTGTTCTATAGAAATGATTTTGTTGGATAATTCCCATAGTTCAGTCAAATTTCTTTTAACCCCCTTTTGAATCCATTTGTACATTTCCTTTTTTGAAGCATATATTTGGAAGTTAATAAAAATTGCTTGTTGTGTTAAATGCGAGGCTTCTAACTTTGAAGTCTGCCACATTTTAACAGTGGCTTTTACAGCTGTCAGCAAAATCATTGCCTTTAGAAGTTTTTATTATGCCCTGCGTGAGCTCTATAATGGATTACTGATCTGAGTGGCAGCTGTACAGCCTCTAAAAAATCAACTATCAATTTTTCATGAGATATTTTACTTCCCCTCAAAGTAGAGAATCCTCTAATTTTCCAGATTAGCTCCTTTGCATGACAGACACAAACACATCATATATATATATATATATATATATATATATATATTATATATATATATATATTAAAAACTACGTGTGTCTGTGTATGTATGTATGTGCACATATGCACATATATCAAGAATTGGAATTCCTGTTACTGTTATTGACTAGGCTGCTTGTGCCAACTAAACTCTAGGCAAAATATAAGCTTCCAAAATTTCATAACAAGTCACCATAGCATACGAAGCCTTAAGTTGGTCACTTTTATCCTGAGTACATGACCCATTAGGTAACATTATTAAAAGAGATTATGAACAATAATATCAGTTAAAACATGCCAGGGCCTAGTGTTGTCTTCTTTTACCATTGTACAATCATGATCATCTATTTGATCAGGATCTGGTAAAAAATGAATGGGATTTAGGAGATTGCATCTCCCAAATACAGTGTTAGGATTGAATAATAGTGCTTATTCATAACTAGTCTGATGCCATGCCTACCAATTCTGGATCTTATGTACTTATATCTGTCACAACAGTAAGGCATGCACATAAGTCAAGTGACCAGAGGTGAGGGCTTAAGCCTTTTTAATTTTATTTATTTATTTATTATTTTTGGCTGTGTTGGGTCTTCGTTTCTGCGCGAGGGCTTTCTATAGTTGCGGCAAGTGGGGGCCACTCTTCATCGCGGTGCGTGGGCCTCTCACTATCGCGGCCTCTCTTGTTGCGGAGCACAGGCTCCAGACGCGCAGGCTCAGTAGCTGTGGCTCACGGACCTAGTTGCTCCGCGGCATGTGGGATCTTCCCAGACCAGGGCTCGAACCCGTGTCCCCTGCATTAGCAGGCAGATTCTCAACTACTGTGCCACCAGGGAAGCCCCAAGCCTTTTTAAAGATGTGTCTGCTGCTGTCACTACAGCCCAGTATCCACAGTGCCACGGCCTCCAGAAGAACTGAGAAACACACTATTAATGTATGGTCTCATCCCAACTTTTGAGTTAAATTCCAGAGGTATCACTTTTACTTTAATGACAAAACAAGAAGAAGGGCTTTTCAAAATTACAGACCCCCAAAGCTGAGACAATAGCCAATTTTAATTCAAAAGCCTCTTTAGATTCTACAGAGTAAATCAGAGGTTCTGAACAATTTTCACACAGTTGCTCCATTAAAGGTTTTCCTTCCCTGCAGAAGCTAGAATCCACTATTCACAATATCCTATCAGTCCCCAAAATGATCTAAGTTGTTTTTTGTAATATGGCATTTTATCTGCAAAATGGGCTGACCCTGTGTTGTAACACTTGTGGGCCCTCACCACTAATATATGCCCTAAATATCCCTCAGTTTGGCAATATTGCAGTTTACCCAATGAGGTCTTATGTCCTTGTGAAGGGGGAAATTGTAACAAAGCCAAAGTATCAGTTTTGCATTACTCTTTAGTTTTTGATGCTACCAGCCAACCATCTATATATTGAATGCTTATAGATCCCTCTGGTGGAAGTTTCCCATACGTTTTCTGCAAATGGCTAAAGAAATAGTAGGAGAGTATTGAAACTCTTGAGGAATCCTTTGCCATAAACACTGGACTTCCTTCATAAGTAAAAACAAACAAGAATATAGACCTGTTTAGATTAGAGGAATGGGGAAAAAAAGCAGAGCATAGATAAATTGGAGAAAAACTTTGTAGAGGGTGGTACCAAAGTTATAATATAGTGTTAGGAACTGTAGGTATTAATAGAACAATGGATTTATTTACTTCTTTAAGATGTTATATTAAGGTCAGCCATATTTATCAAATTTACCTTCCTTCTTTGCTGGAAGTTTGGCAGTATTAATATTACAGGGTGAATGTCCTTTTATAATTATCCTTTTTAGGATAATTATAATTTTAATTTTAATTTTTTTTTTATTAGTTTTTCTAATTCTTTTTATAACTGGTTTTATTTCTTCTAGTTGAGCTCTCAACAAAGGCTACTGTTTGACACATGGTAATGGCCTATGCTGTTTAAACTGGTATTATTATCCCAAGGCCCAAAGTGATGCATTGCTTTATTTCTGCTCAGGGTACTTTTCCAGCACAGTGTGACACTGCCACTTGCTGCTACATTCCTTTTCTTTCAGAAGGCACACCATAACCAAATAAGACAGTTTTTTCCAAGGACATTAAACAGACACTCCATATGGAGTATACAATATGGTAGTTTTAATTTGCACAGGAGATCTCTCCCCAATAGGTTTACAGGAGAATCAGGAGAAAGTAAGAAAACATGTTCCTCAGTCAGGAGATCTATTAATGTGGGAACCACAGAAGAAAAGAACACATATAAAGCTGATTTAAAATACCAGCAACCTGAATTGGTCTATCACCAGATGGAAAGTGAGGGATTTCTGGGACATTTTCAGAATAAGTAGCACCTGTATCTACAGATATTTCTGTATCCAAAAAAATCAAGGATATGTTAGCCTGAGGGAAATTTATTCAGACATAAATTTCATCAGTTCCTACTGCTGAGATTCCCTCAATCTGTCAATTGTAAACCATCTGACAATTATTCTCTAGCTTTCTGGGCTTTCTTCATTCCCTTGTTTCTGCAATTTCTGCATCTTCTGGAGTCTCTTTTCTTCAATCTCTTTTCCACTGTCCCAGTTTCTTGGAATAATAACATATGGTTTTCTCTTCTTTGCTGCCTTCACAGATTGGCCAGAGTAAAGTTTATTTTCTTTAGTAAACAGTATTAACTGAACAGTTAACGTAGCAGTTTATAACTTCTTTTCTTCTTCATATTTTTTCTAGATTGTTCCCCAACTGAGTAGTTGCTGCTAAGATTTGAGTAGTAATCTGTCCTTGCCAACCGTTTACCTTTCTCCTAATTTGAGTTTGGATAACCAGCAAGAGAGCAAAGGCAAAGGATAGGACCAGGGGACAATTTTTATCTGCCCTTGGATCCAGGCCAGTAAATTTTGAGAAAATTTCAACAGATAGAAATTTTAGATGGAAAATAATGGGGACTCATCTGTTTTGTGCATACAACACTGCAATTTCTCCCAGCTCATCTTTAGAGGAAAGACTGCGAGCAGTCTCTTTTGATGGGTCACCCAAGCCCTTGGTTCTTCCACAGTTGTGGAGGGTGGTGGATAGCTGCTACTCCTTGACGGAGTGGGTCATCTTCTGGTCCCCAGTGTGCTTGCTCCGTCAAAGGAGCAAAGTCTGCTGGTTGCAGAATTCCCCACAGTAGCTTGCGCACATCCCCAAGCATGGGTCTGTAAAGTAAAAACACACTGTGTAGTACTTCTGCAAACTTCTGGAAAAGAGGAAGAGAAGCTTTCACATGAATAGGCTGGGTAGCTTCTCAATGGCATTAGCTTCACTGATGATCAGATAAGAAGAGCTGGTTATCCACATATTGTGACAAAAAAAAAAAAAAAAAAAGTAGAATTATATGACTATTTGGCTTCTTTCTTATGCTGGTATATTTATCAACCTAATACTTTTTTTTCTTTTTCTTTTTTTTTCCAAGTGACTAGTGAAACTACTCTACATCCTGCCACTTTCATATAGGGACAGAATCTTTTATTCAAGTTCTCAACTCTTCCCTAAATATATCTCCTTATAGTTTCTGCTTTCCTAGATCCGTAGTGTATGGATGATAAGAGACTCATAATTTCTGCTTTCCTAGATCCATAGTGTATGGATGATAAGAGACTCCTGGAGGTAGACTCTATGCTAGGACATAGAGTAGACTCAGAGCTAGGATATGAGGATTACAAGCCTGTGTTCTCAAACAGGGCAGGTAATTCAGTACCAGCTAAAAAAGTCATGCCATCAGCCTTCTTTGTAGGGAAATTTACTGACAAAGGGAAGTGATGATCGGAAAGATCATCATTTCCCTCTTCCCAGGAGTTTGTTTGAAGCAAGAAGAAGAAAGAGATGTAGGGGGAGCAGAGGGAGCAGAAACAGCAAAGAAAGGAAGAAGAGGGCTCTGTGAATGAGAAAGTACCTTTAATTCTCAAATTTCCTTTTCCATTTTTCTCAGTCTTTCCTTCTGGCTTTCCAACTCATTTTAAACTTTACTCTTAGAATGATGTCTATCCAGTAAATACCAGCAATTAATTTGCTTATAATGTGGACCTCCTAAATCCCTCATAAATCTTGAAAGACTGTATTCTCATAAGTATTCCAAATGTGACAGAGATTAGTAGTTGTTTAAGAACTGCAGGCAACATTCCTGGCTTCCCATATTCTTCCATCATCAAAGCTAATCATGATCCTGAAGGGATTTTAGAGCCCAATTTACCCATGCTTACTCAATAGAAAAATCTTAAATTTGCAGAGGGTGGTTCATCTAGCTAGTATTCCAAAAGAGCAGAGCACTAGGTGGGAGACTTTTTATAATTTAGGGTCTCTTAAACTACTGTTATGTGGCTGTAAGAACTTCATCTGGTCCACTTAATTTTGGAACTGCCATTTGCATCCCATCCTCATCACCAAATTGTTGGAGAAATATAATTAACAATAAAATCTCCTGCCAACGCAGTCAAGCCTCTCCACAAAATGTAGAAAGAATGAAACAGTTTTAATATTGAATAAGCATTAAACTAGACTGTGATGGACATCATAGGCAATCTGCTAAAGAGATTGCAAAGAGAACTAAATCTTACCCTTTATATATCAGGTAGATACAATCCATTTACATACATGTTAATTGACCTTATCAAAAGGGAAAATAGAACTTCTCCTATCTTTATGCAAAGCAGGAAATTAACATCATGGAGCTATATGCCTAGGCTTAAACTCCCACAGAAACAGGGAGACAGGGTGACATTTTCCTTGATGTTCACATTTCAAAGAGGTAACACTAAGGCCTCCAAGAAAGTCATTCATGTAGTGCAAAAATTGACAAGAGGCTTATTTAGCTTAAAAGATTTACATACATCTGTAACAAACATTATTTATAATTTCAAGTTTCATAAGAGAAATGCTAGAGAGAAAGGGGAATTTTTCTTTACCTTCTGATATTGGGGAAAGGTTTAATTTAATCCCTTTTTTTTTAGATTTATATTTACCCTTACACCACCAATGGGGTGGGAACTAGGTAGAATCATGGCCAAGAGAACAAATTGGCAGTGGAACGATTAGTCTATATATGTTAGCTGTTCTTTATGAAATACTGACAAACTTATATGTGCTAGAGGTTTTGGGCTGGTAAAAGAGTTCAGGACTGAGATGGATATAGGAGGATATAATAAAGAGGAATAATTTAATTCAATAAAAAGGTGTCTTTTAATATTCACTATGAGATAGATTGTTGGCATATTTGATATGGTATAGCTGATGCACATCCTATAGTTTTAAGCTCTCATGCCCATTTCATAATGGATTTACTTTACTTTCTTTCATGTCTCTGAGCTTGAGTCCTCACTCTTGCCCATAAACCTGTCTCTTTACCATAGCTCAAAAGACTAGTTCTTTTGAACTCATCAATTTGAAAATTGAAAGTTCACATGCCACAAAGTTTTCAAACGATAATGTGTATGTGTATGTATATGAATACATATAGATATACACATATGTTACAAAGGAGAATGTATGTGTTCATATCTTTTACATTATAATAATTTTAAATTTGCTTTGGCAGGAAGAAAGTGAATATAGTCTAAAATTCTATATCTTATAGTATCTTTATATCTCACACTATTCCTTAATATTATGCACAATCACATAATTAAATCATAATATTTAACTAGGTTCATTTGTGATGGATTCCCATAAATTCTGTAACACTGGACACTGCTGGCATAGCTGTATTGCTAATGCAGTCTGCTGATCATGTTCTGTAGTTTTGGTGGCTGACCAGTGAGCAGGACATTCTGCTGCCATGGTGGCTTCAAGGATACAGTCCTCCATGTTGCCCTCTGCTGGTCTATTATAGTATAGCCTCCATCCAGGACACTGCTCTCTTAGGGTGCCCTTTTTATTAGGAAGGGAAACTTTATACCTTCTCTCCTCATGCAATTTTTCAGAAATCTTCATGGTTTTAGCAATAAAGTGGGTAAACACTTAAGAATTTCTTCTTTTAAAAACCTATTTTTTTAGTATGTAATTTAGAAGTCCTAGTCATTATGGATATTTTACTCAGCAGTGAATCCATTTTTTTTTTTCTCTTTGTATTCTTCACAGACTTTTCCCCTCAAGGTCTTATTTACTCATTTGCTTTCTGGCTTTATATGACCCTTGGCTTCGGTTCAAATATGTGACTAAAACATTATTAATGACAGAGGAAACATTAAGTAATTTCCCCTGTTAGGGTTATAAAATTGAGCATTACTGAATGAGATTACTAATGCATAGATTCAGTGATGCATTAGCAGAATATTCTTTAAAATAAAATTATTCCCAGTACAACATACATGACATGACTAGCCTGACATCAGTATTGCGAAGGTTTATATTATACTCCTTGCCATTTTATTGTTTTGCACAGTACTTAAATATTTTTCACAATGTTTCTTTAGAACAAAGTTCTGTGAAACTTGAATGTCAAAATGAAGTACATTCCTGGTGTTAAAAAAAACCAGTTAAAGATTTTTATAGATTCTTTTTTTCTTTTCAGTTCAAAAAGAAGTATAAGATTTTCAGTGATCTAAAATTTAGTATCTTGGCACTGTTGGTGGGAATGTAAATTGATACAGCCACTATGGAGAACAGTATGGAGGTTCCTTAAAAAACTAAAAATAGAGCTACCATACGACCCAGCAATCCCACTACTGGGCATATACCCTGAGAAAACCATAATTCAAAAAGAGTCATATACCACAATATTCATTGCATCTCTATTTACAATAGCCAGGACATGGAAACAACCTAAGTGTCCATCGACAGATGAATGGATAAAGAAGATGTGGCACATATATACAATGGAATATTATTCAGCCATTAAAAAGAAATGAAATTGAATTATTTGTAGTGAGGTGGATGGACCTAGATGCTGTCATACAGAGTGAAGTTAGAAAGAGAAAAACAAATACAGTATGCTAACACATATATATAGAATCTTAAAAAAAAAAATGTTCTGAAGAACCTAGGGGCAGGACAGGAATAAAGATGCAGACGTAGAGAATGGACTTGAGGACACAGGGAGAGGGAAAGGTAAGCTGGGACAAAGTGAGAGAGTGGCATTGACATAAATACACTACCAAAAGTAAAATACATAGCAAGTGGGAAGCAGCCACATAGCACAGGGAGATCAGCTCAGTGCTTTGTGACCACTTAGAGGGGTGGGATAGGGAGGGTGGGAGGGAGACGCAAGAGGGAGGAGATATGGGGATATATGTGTATGTATAGCTGATTCACCTTGTTATAAAGCAGAAACTAACACACCATTGTAAAGCACTTATACTCCAATAAAGATTTTAAAAAAAAATAAGAGGGCAAATACATTTTTGGAAATTGTGGAAATGAAAAAAAAAAAAAACAAGTAAACGTAGGAAGTATCAAAGAATAAAAAGATAAGCAGACAGACATCTAGAAATGACAAGGAATATGAAATAGGTGCAGAACTTTCTAGAGCAGAAAGAGGCTCCAGTTCCTAAGCCTGCCGTCCCTTCTCCTAAATGCGTGAAGCTACTGCAGGCAAAATGTCCCTGTACCAATAGGCACATGAAGAGATGCTCAACATCACTAATTATTAGAGAAATGCAAATCAAAAGTACCATGAGGTACCACCTTACACCGGTCAGAATGGTCATCATCAAAAAATCAACAAACAATAAATGCAGGAGACAGTGTAGAGAAAAGGGAACCCTCTTGCACCGTTGGTGGGAATGTAAATTAGTACAATCATTATGGAGAACAATATGGAGGTTCCTTAAAAAACTAAAACTAGAACTACCATATGATCCAGCAGTCTCACTCCTGGGCATATATCTGGAGAAAACCATAATTCAAAAAGATACACACCCCCCAGTGTTTGTTGCAGTAATATTTACAGTAGCCAGGACATGGAAGCAACCTAAATGTCCATTCACACAGGAGTGAATAAGAAGATGTGGTACACATATGCAATAGATTACTACTCAGCTATAAAAAAAAGAATGAGATAATGTCATCTGCAGCAACATGGATGGACCTAGAGATTGTCATACTGAATGAAGTAAGTCAGACAGAGAAAGACAAATATCGTATGATATTGTTTAGATGTGGAATCTAAAAGAAATGGTACAAATGAACTTATTTACAAAACAGAAATAGAGTCACAGATGTAGAAAACAGTTTATGGTTATGGGGGGGTGGGGCCGGGGGAGGGTTAAATTGGGAGATTGGGATTGACATACACACACTACTATATATAACAAAGATTACTAACAAGGACCTGCTGTATAGCACAGGGAACTCTACTCAGTACTCTAATGACCTATATGGGAAAAGAATCTAAAAAAGACTGGATATGTGTATATGTATAACTGCTTCACTTTGCTGTACAGCAGAAACTAACACAACATTGTAAATCAACTAGACTCCAATAAAATTTAAAAAAATAAATAAATTAAAAATAAATAAAATTTAGTATCTTGCCTCAGGGATATGAAAGATCTAACCTAGTTAAACACATAGAATAGTACTTGTTTATAATAAACCTTGATCACTAAATTATGTTGTTTGTTCTGTTATAACAACACAGTCTTATAAGTTTATCTGACAGTTGTTTGCTTCTAGCCAAGAAAGTATTGAGAAACACATCTGTCTCATAATTTGCATACAGAGGGTATTTTAATAATCCATTTCTCCCTTCTCTGTCCATCTATTTTTAGGCTGACTGGAAGCTTTGTGCCAGACTTGATAGTAAGCATGAGTAGCCAAATGTGGCTGCACCTTCAGACAGATGAAAGTGTCGGATCTATTGGCTTCAAGGTTAACTACAAAGGTAATGATAAATTGCTACCTTGGGAAATATGTTATCTTAATAAAACCAGAGAATACTTTTAAATTAAAGTTTAATTGTATCTATAAAATAAAAGTTTCCCAGCATATAAGAAAGAATGTATTTCAACAAAATACTTGCCTCTTTAAATTAACTACAAATGTTGATTTCACTTTTCTTTAAATAAAATTGTTTTTTTTTTTTCCCCTTTAAAATGTGTATATTTTGCATACCTAATCTCTCCCTCAGTCCACTATACAATGCCTGTGCTTTAGGCACTCTGGACTCCTAGCCTTTCCCAGAATAGACAATGTGATTTTATAAACTTTATGCGAATTGCCTGGCAAAAAATCTACTGATTATTAAATACTTAAATACAAAGTAAAGACTTAATTCCTTAAAGAATCCAGGGTACCAATTGTTACTATTTTTATTTTTATTTTGTAATTCCTCAGTGTATCTCTCAGATCAAATACATGATATCAGTGTTCAAATTATCAAGTCCTATGTAAATTACAGATCACAAAAGTGTTAAATTGCTACTGCCCATCCCAATATTGATAGTTTTGCAGATTAATGATGAATTACATGTGTGTAACACAATCTTTTGTTTTAGTTCTATTTATAAGAGATAGATGCAAACATTGAAAAATCATTATCTTTGACACACGATTAACTTTTTTTTTAAGATTAATTTATTTATTATTTTCGGCTGTGCTGGGTCTTCGTTTCTGTGCGAGGACTTTCTCTAGCTGCGGCAAGCGAAGTCCACTCTTCATCGCGGTGCGCGGGCCTCTCACTATCGCGGCCTCTCTTGTTGCGGAGCACAGGCTCCAGACGCGCAGGCTCAGTAGTTGTGGCTCACGGGCCTAGTTGCTCCGTGGCATGTGGGATCTTCCCAAACCAGGGCTCGAACCCATGTCCCCTGCATTGGCAGGCAGATTCTCAACCACTGCGCCACCAGGGAAGCCCACGATTAACTTTTTTAAAGTCAAATAGAGACAGTGGATATACAGGTATACACACAATGTACATATTAGAAATGCAATTTTGAAATTCTGACTGAAAATATGTATATGTTATTAAGTTAAATTCTATGCTTTAAAAGATAAAAATGTGAAAGAGACCATCAGAAAGTTATGCTGCTTGAATTTATTTTTTCTATTGTAAAAGTCATTATTCTCTATCTTATCAATTAAACAATGGATTATTAAGTAGACAGAATTCTATTACTTGCATAATAATAATTTTTAAACAGACTTTATTTTTTCAAACATCGGCTTGCCATGCCTTTGTATCCTGGCACAGGGAAATGAATGCATGATGTTGTCAGGGAGACAGGACACATGCATTCTGTGTTTTTAACTTGAGACTAAATTTGGTACTATATTAATTTGAATAGTTCAGGAAATCTGTATAAATGTCAGTTTAAAAAAATATAAAGGTTCGCCTGATTATGATTTAAATATATTCTTCCTCCATTTAAAATCCACATCTATCCCCAGTAAATAAAACAAAGTTACAAAGTTTAAACAATGGTCAGCTTCTGTTGCAAGTATCTATGTCTTGATTGTTTTCTTTTTCCTTACTTTTCCCCTGTAAATTATATTCCTCTTGGTTTTATTATTTTCTTCACCCTAAGAAACTTAACCTGTTAGAAAGTCTGGAGTGATTTAAACCTTAGAAACTGTATTAATCATTAATGACAATGCTTCAGCAAAGAACGCAGTCAGTAAAGCTCACGAACAGTTTAGAGCCGCAGGGGAGTCCTGTCGATATTTACAACTCGTGAACTGCTCTCCACCGCACTGCAGTTCAAGAGCTGGAAGTACGTTGTAAAGTAGCACAATTAAACATTGTTTTGTTTTCTGCTCAGATTTCAACAAATAATTTAAAAATATATGTACTGCCTAAGGATCTGCTATGCGCCAGCTACTGAATGAGTTGTTGAGTATAGAAAAAACAGCCAGGGACTTCCCCCGGCGGGACAGTGGTTAAGACTCCATGCTCCACTGCAGGGGGTGGGGTTGGATCCCTGGTCGGGGAACTAAGATAAGATCCTGATGGCCGCGTGTTGTGGCAAAAAGGAAAAGAAACAACAGCCAGATATTTTCTCTCTTAGGAAGATCATAATATAGTGACAGAGAAAAATATATCCAACTATCCATATACAAATATCCACCAAAGTGAGATTTGAAACAAACCAACCCAGGAGATTCTTAATGAATAATTCCCTTATTCTTTCCCTCCCTTCAATCTGGTCTCTTTCAGTCTAACATCCACACTGCTAATGATGATCTCCCAGCAACAGGGAGGTGATCATATTACACTACAGCTTAAAATGTTTCCAAACTTTTTATTGCCTAAAGATGAAGTCCAGAAGCTCCACAGATCTTATCTTCCAGCTTTTTTCTCCCTACAATCCAATTTTATAAAACGATCCATAATTCTCTGAACCCAGCAAGTTGTTTCACACTTCTCCTTACACTCAATAAATTCTATCTGGATCCATATTCTATTTCTAACTCAGCATCCCATCACTCATGCTGTGAGACAATGTTCAAGTATTTCTTCTTCTGTGAAGCCTTCCTTAACTCCCCTCATTACAAAAGAACACTTCCTCTGTTTTATAAACGCTGTATCGTATATACTACATAGCCAGATGAAATGCATCATATTCATCTTTATATTTCCATTAGCAACCCCCTGCTATATCATCATAGGTAATTAATGATTGTTAAATAAAGCTGAACAAATGAGTTGACCTATATAATATGATGTAATACAGGGTAAAGTATGTCCTCAAAAGTTTAGTTTTCCTACTGTGAAAATCATGTTTTTGCATCCTCCATAATATAAAACCTGAGCTCAAAGTTGAAGCAAGGTTCATTTTGAGAAGTTTCAAATTTTGATGTGCAGATAGCTTTAGCAGCTTCGCCTACTAAAAATAATTTTCATGATTACCATGCTCTCTGTTAAGCAGTCTGTTGGTTCTAAATGGAACACCTGCTAAAAAAACTTTCCAGATTTGATCTAAAGATATATTTTTCTTATCATCTATAGATTTTACATGAGATAGCAGTAAAAGTGGATCTCCTGTAAATTAAACTTGTGTTTTATTGTAGATTTTATCTTTGAGAGTAAGAGAGAACTTAGCTGTAAAACCACTTCGTCATTTTTACTCAAAGGTAAATATTTAGGAAATTTAATTTTTTTCTATGGCTATAAGTCTCTTCATATCTTTTCCTGGATTAATTTTGATTATTTATATTTTGTTAGAAATGTTTCTAGGATATAGATAATAGTTTTCAAATATATTGACATTTCATACATAGTTTATTTTTTAAAACACTTTTCTTAAAAAATTAGTAAAGATATCTTATCCAAATTATTTACGGCATAAATTAAAAATCTCCCCAAACTGGAAGAAATTTAAATATTTATCCATAGGTGAGTATATAAACAAAATGGGGTACTACTCATCAATAAAAAGGAAAAAGCTATTAACGTATGCAAAAATGGATATAAATCAAAATTATCACACTCAGTGAAAAGAGCCAGACCAAAAAAAAAAAAAAAAAAAACGGTATATCCTGCATGATTTAAACAAATTTCAGTGCTAACATTACCAAGTAATGTTTCCAAATGAATACTAATATAAGCTGTTTTATTTTTAATGGTATTATTATTTTGAGAGAAATAAGAAAAAGATTATGAGGAAAATGTTTTGATAGTTTTTGACAAGGGAGCAAGAACAATGTTTCATTTAAAATAACTTTAAGTAGAAGAGAATAGTATATTCTTGGAATTTATTTTTGAAGTGCTAAAGTGGTTATACTTCGCAGATTTCAAGTTTTTCTTTTTTTTTTTTTTTTTAGTAGGTTGAGGTATTACAAACAAGAGTGTCAGTGATATAATAGAGATTATAACAAGGTAAATTTATACCCAAGGAGCAAAAGAAGTGCTGAAAATTGCATTCATTTTTCTGCTTTTTCATTAAAACATTTTTAGTCTTAAGAAAGGTGGTACAAAGTAAAAATTTGTTATAATCAATTACTTATTTCTTAATCCTGCTGGTACCTGCCTAAGAAAACCTGACGTGTTCTTGTGAGGGACTGAGTTTTATTTAAACTGAACACATTCTTTTTTTTTCTCCAGTTATATGAGATTTTAAAATTTTGCTCCACTTATATGATTTTTTCCATCTCTTTATTAGGATATTTCTCCAAAATTACCATCCATAGAATCCCAAGATTAAGCCTTGTTATATTTCTAATTAGAGTCAGTTAAAAAAAGAATTAATCATATAAGGATATTTATATAGTGGACATATACAATGGTATCTGGCAAAAGAGCTAATGGTGTGTGTAGGTTTTTGTCCTTTTAGTTAGTACAGTGAAACAAAGATTCTGCACAATCCATCATTATACCCCCATAGTACTTACCACAATTCACATGGATGGTCCAATAAATATATCAAACTGTAATCTGCAAAAAAACTCACTGAGATTAATGCTAAACCAAAATGGCTTTCAGTATTAAAGAATTACTATGTTATTAGCAATTGATTCTTAAATATTTAATTTTAAAACTATACTTTAAAGCAGAAAACTAATAATGAATGAATGATAAATAAAGATCTTTAGAGACTTTGTTAGAAATTTATGAATCCCCCACATCTTCCCACGTATTGTATTTCTTAGTTTTCCAGTGCTTTAAAATCAAATTAGTGAAACAAAATTATGTAAGGCACAGTTATATTTTTTTTTAATTTATAAATATTTCCTATTTCCCCATATCCTGTTCTTTAACTCAAGTGAATTCAATTTAATGAGATCAAAGTCATCTAAAGAACATATTTAGATGATGATCTGACAGACTCTTAAAATGCACTCTGTAAATAATGAAAATAATTTTTAATTATACTGAAAATAAACTTTTTAGTTTTTTAGGAACTAAATTATTTGTAATATACAAACATAATATTAGCGTGTTACAGAGATATAGTTCAGTGTTTGTGTGATTAGATTGGAATCTAAGTTCATTTGTGTAAATAACTATTTTCCTCTAAGGTATGCCATGTACATCACTGATTCAATACTTGCTGAAAGGAAAGTTTATCTTTAAAACAACGAGCTTGGACAAAATAGTCTCTGCATTTACTTTGAGTTCTAACATTCTTTTATTAGATTTGGTAAATTAAATATTGATATGTTTATTATATAGTCCAAGAATATTACACTCAATATTCATTCCTTATAGTAAACTGATATGCTATCAGCGGGACATTCTTTGTGTGAGTTCTCAAGATAAACTCCTCTCTCAGAATTTCCTCCAGATGTGACACCTCTCTATCTGGTGGTGGTCTGCTAACACAGAACCAGTGAGCCCCCTTGGGTTTTCTCATTATTGTGTCTCTTGAGATATTTCTTCTCTTCATATCATTTTCATTTTCTTTAAGAAATCTTATAATCTGTTAAAAGTGTTTCTCTTTCTTGGAAAAACTACTAAGTAACACGTAGTATTATGTGTGGGATTTTCATGATAACATTTCAATCTGCCCTCAGAATAAAGAGAGCTTTTAAGTATGACCCATGGAAACTTTACTAGAATAAGTATTATTATTTTCATTGTTGCTCTTTATTAGCTTAAAGGGTTTGTTCTATTTTTACATTCAATACATCAAGTTTCTTCAGAAAACTACTGCTCCTAAAATATTCAATTTGACTTTATCACAGTCTGCTGTGAGGACTAAGCTTTTTGTTTCTATACCCCCAGAATGAGAATGAGTGGCAGTAGAATATTAAAAGTCATGTCTATTTAAAAATATTCATTGAGTTTCAACTATGTGCCTAGGCGTCATGAAGAGGATAGGGTACATAGCAAAAAATAAGAGACTTAGTCACTGCTTTCAGTCTAATGGGACAAAGACTGACAGTTAACAAATAATTGTAAATACAAAGAGTGCTAAAAATGAAAGAGAGAATGTGCTTTTGGGAGACTATAACAAGGCACCTAATGCGGGCCTCAAGGAAACCTTTCCTGAGGAAGTAAACATGGACTGAGACCTGAAGCTGAGTAGGAGTTACTGAGTCTGGAAGCTGGACAGCATGACCAGTATGTATAGATGACAAGTTCCATTTGAGGAGTTGTTAGAATTCCTGGATGTGTAGCAGAAATGGAAAGAGAAAAAGCTATGATGTAGTCCTGGATAAGACTGGAGAGATGGGAAAGAGCAGGTCATGCTTTGCTGCAGAAGACACGTATGAATCTGTGAGACTGAAAGATATTCATTTTCTCCATGGGAGCAAAAGATCATTCCACCCACTCCCAGGTAGACAGCTTTTCCAATTTTCCCCTTAGGACAGGGACTAGTATTTATTTAAATAATGGAATCACAGAACATTGGAGCTGGGAGAGACTTTTGAGGTAATTGATTCAATTATACTTATTTCCTCCAAGATGAGGAAATTGAGTCCCATAAAGATCGATTTTTCTCACAGTCACTATAGGTAGTACCTGAGCCCAAAGTGGAACTATGAGCGATTGCTTCTGAGAGGGTCACTTTCCCCTGCACTACGTTGCTTCACACTTCATATTTCTCCATAGATCCAAGGTATATATAGTTGGCTGATTGACTGATACACTTTTGTAGGTTGTACAGGGCCTTTGTCAGATAATCTATAATCATCACAATTTCTAATCAAAGTCATGTGTCTTTTCCCTCAATGCCAGTAATAATTTAATTTTATGCATATTATATTCATGGTTATTCATTATATCCACCTTAACTGGTGAAGATATTTCAAATCAAAGTGAAGTATCAATGCAAGTAAAAGAATCATTGGAGCCTAAAATGTTTTTCCTTATCTGTTATAAGCAGAAGGTAAGATGTGAGATATGTGAGGTATTTATATTTTAGAACTTGATCTTTAATGGCAGAGGAGAACAAAGTTATTTGTTTGATTAAATAAAATCCCAATGTTATTTTTGCTTATCTCAACTGCGAAAGAAATCTTGATTAAACCTATCAGAATTAAAACTATTCAGAATTTTGGAATAGTGCCAATCTGACTATGTGCAAAGAGGTACCTGTTTATATAAATAAATTGTTTTCTGAATGTGGTACTATATCATTTCTTGGACACAGTGGTAATCTTAACCATTCTCAAACTCATTAGCTTATACGACAAGTATTTATTTTCACAAGTCTGTGCGTAGGCTGAGGGTATGCTGATCTAGGCTGAGTTTGAATTCATGCATCATTCATTCTTCTGACACCAGTGCCCTAGACCAGATATGGTGTTTTCTTGACAACGACAGAAGTGCATAGGATAAAAAATTCAACCATACAGACATGTTTAAAGATCTCCTTGCTTCTTGTCTGCTAAAATTCATTGGCCAAATCAAGTCAATTGGCAAGCCCAGATTTAAGAGGTAGGAAAGTGAATTCTGCCAAAAAAAGTGGGAGAAGAGAGTAAATGTTTTTAAACAGTCTAGTTTGCAACAACTGCTAACTCTCTCTCTCTATTTATATATAAAAGTACATATACATATATAGGCAAAAGGTATATATATATATATATATATATATATATATATATAAAACCTGTGCTTTTGTCTGTACCTGGCCACCACCAACCAGATGACTGATGAGTGGTACAGAGGTGACCGAGACTGGTGCCAGCATTGTCCCCAGTTAGCTCCCCAGGAGGAAGCTCAGCACCACAACAAAGCCCAACAGGAAGACAATCCTTGGGAAGGTCAGGAATATACATACACACACACACACACACACACACACATACATACATACATACATGGTTGACTCTTGGACAACACGGGTCTTGAAGAGTGCAGGTCCACTTATACGAGGACTTTTTTCATTAATAATACTATGGTACTACACAATCTGTGGTTGGTTGAATCCACAGATACGAAAACGCAGATACAGAGGAACCGCTTATATGGAGGAACTATCTACACAAGGTACCAACTATAACTTATACTTGGATTTTTTTACTGCATGGAGGGTAGGTGCCCCTAACTCCCACATTATTAAGGGTCAGTTATACATCTTCTGCCCTCAATAAGAAGACAGTTTAGTTTGGAATAAAGTCACATATGCTGATTGTTGGCAGTGGTCTAAGCAAGATGATACAGAACTAGACAAGGGATGTTACTTCTGAAATGAAAAGTTAAGGATGAAGTGGGGATTGGAGTTAAGAGTTCTCTCTGAAAAGGGAAAAAGAAAACACACCTTAATGACAGTAGATAAAAGAGATATAGCAAGAAAATATATAAAGAGATGGAGGTGCTCATAGTAGTCAAAAACCTGCAAAATATTTTTTGGCAAGAAATTATATTTCAATGCTGTGTGTATATTGTTCCTCATTGTAAATATCATGCATCTTTACTGAATTTAAATAACTCCCATGGTATCTTCATTTCATGTCAACTTTTAACAGTAACATAAGAAAGATTGGAACATCTATAAAAATTATAATAAGACCTTCTATTGAAAGAAAAAATGGAAATATTTTGGCAAAATATACCAAATGACTGTTGGCCATCAGGGCATTTCCCATGTTTAATAATAAGGTGTGATGATATTCAGGTGTTAAAAGCATGGGCTTTTGAGTCGAACATAGTGTTGAATGTAGGTTTGTTGACTTCTGAGTCAGACATAGTGTTTATTTCAGGTTTGTTGCTTGCTCATTGGAGACCTTTGGGAAATGTTTTAATCTTTTGAAGTCTCAGCTTCCTCATCTGTAAAATGATAAGAATGAGTTTTTACCTTAATGGAATGTTGTAAGAATTAATGAGAAAATGTACTTAAAGTCTTAATAAGCCTTATATTTATAATATTATTATTACACAGAAAATATATCTATTATATAGCTACATAAAATACCACATTTTATAAAGTTTTTATTTTTTCACATCATGTGGATTACTCAAAAAAATTTCTATCATATTCTGGGAAGTGCAACATTTATTTAGTTTGTCTTCAAATAAGTCAAACATGGAAGAATATTTTAATGTGATTAAAACAGAACCCAACTAGCAATAACAGAATTTGAAATTAAAAATACATTATCATTTATGCTAGCACCTTCAAAAATGAAGTACTTTGGTATAAATCTAAAAAAATATATATAATACCTATATGATGAAAATTATAAAACTCTGATAAAAGATGCCAGAGGAGAACTAAGTAAAGAGATATTCTATGTTCATGAATAGGAAAACTGAGTATTGTCAAGATATCAGTTTTTCCCAACTTTGATTGATTTCCCAATCAAAATCTCAGCAACTTATTTTATGGATATTGATAAACTGATTCAAAAGTTTATATGGAGAGGCAAAAAAAAAAAAAAAAAAACGAAACAGAATAGCCAACTCAGTACTGAAGAAGAACAAAGTGAGAAGACTGACATTACTTGGCTTCAAGACATATGTAAAGTTACAGTAATCAACACAGTGTGGTAGTGGTGAAGGAATAAACAAATAGCTCAATGAAACAGAATAGAGAACCCAGAAAAAAGATTCACTGATCTGTGCTAAGGAGCACAGGCAGTACAATGGAGCAAAGATGGTCTTTTCAACAAAAGGTGTGGAAACAACTGGAAACCTACATGCAAAAATTAAAAATAAAAAAAATAAAAATCAAGGCACAGACCTTACACCCTTCACAAAAATTAACTCGAAATGGGTTGTCAACCTAAATGTAAAATGTGAAACTATATCACTACTAGAAGATAATGTAGGAGAAAATCTAGATAACTTTGAGTATGGTGATGACTTTTTAGATATAGCATCAAAGGCACAACCCATGAAAGAAGTAATAGATAAGCTGAACTTCATTAAAATTAAAAACTTATGCTCTGCAAAAGACAATGTAAAAAGAATGAGAAGATGAGCTACAGAACGGTAAAAAACATTTTGCAAAAGACACATCTGATAAAGGACTATTATTAAAAAAAACACAAATAATTCTTAAAACTCAACAATAAGTAAATTAACAACTCAATTTAAAAGTGATGTGTACCACTACACACCTAGTAGAGTGGCCAAAATCTAAAACAATGACAAAACCAAATGCTTATGAGGATGTGGAACAAGAACTCTCATTCATTGCTGATGGGAATGCAATGTGGTACAACCACTTTGGAAGACAGTTGTCAGTTTCTTACAAAATGAAACATATTCTTAAATATATGATTCTTCAGTCACACTCTTTAGTATTTATCTACCAAAATGAAATGAAAACTTATATCCACACAAATACTACATATGTGTATTTATAGTAGCTTTATTCATAATTATCAAAACTTGCAGCAACCAAGATGTTCTTCAGTAGGTGAATGGATAAATAAACTGTGATACATCCAGACAATGGAATACTATTCAGCCCTGAAAGAAAATGTGCTATTAAGCCATACAAAGACATGGAGGAAACTTAAATGTGTATTACTCAATAAAGGAAGCCAATCTGAAAAGGCTATGTACTGTATAATTCCAGCTATATCTCTTTCTGGAAAAGGCAACACTGTGGAGATAGTAAAAAGCTCAGTAGTTGCCAGGAGTTGTGCTCTGAATAGACCAAGCACAGAGGACTTTTAAGGCAGTGAACCTATTCTGTATGATACTACAGTGATAGATACATGTTCGTACACACTTGTCAAAACCCATAGAATGTTTAACACCAACAGTGAAATCTAATATAAACTCTAGACTTTAAATGATGATGTGTCAGTGTAGGTTCATCAGTGTGGTACATGGAGTGGGGGAGGCTGTTTGTGTGTGGTATGGAGTAAATGGGAACTCTCTATGCTTTCCACTCAATTTTGCAGTCAACCTAAAACTTCTCTAATTTTTTTTTAATTTAAAAAATAATAAGTTAAAAAAAAATGAAACCCAATAGTACTCCCAAAGGTGTCTAGAAATAGTTATAAAATGATAGTATTTTATATTAATAGAAGTATTTGAAATCTTTTTTTTTAACATTTATTTATTTAGGCTGCACCAGGTCTTAGTTGTGGCACATGGGATCTTCCTTACAGCATACAGACTTCTTAGTTGTAGCATGCTGACTCAGTTATGTCATGTAAACTCCTAGTTGCAGCATGCATGCAGGATCTAGTTCCCCAATCAGCGATCGAACCCAGGCCCCCTGCATTGGGAGCGCAAAGTCCTACCCACTGGACCACCAGGGAAGTCCCGAGTATTTGAAATCTTTAGGTGGTTTTTCCCACTGATTGGTTTAATATTGTTTTCTTATTTGGTCTACTATTCAGTTTCCATGGTTACTTTCCAGGCTAGGGGGAAAAAAAAAAGAAAAAGAAAGAAAACAAAAAAACTGTCTAAGGGCATCAGTAGGCAGTATATTCTGGCCAGTACCCTCTACTGTCATCCATATTGATTGTAGGTTTCACAACATCTCATACTACATTAAGTTTATTTCAGAGAAAAACTTTGACTCAAATTTACTTGAAAAAAACACTCAAAATAATAATATTATCGTTTCTGCTTGATATATCCCTTGTAGTAATAAGGAGATGGAATATTCTCTCTCTCTTTTAATTCAGTAATGAAATCAAGTCACCAGTTTGGGGCATTTTCAAAACAATTCCTCAAATAGAAGAAAATCTGTTTTCTTCTGTTCCTTTGACGAACAAGAGACATTTTGATTAATCTTTTCATAAATATCTTGATTTACACTTTTTGAAATAATCGTGTTGTCTATGACAATTTTTATGGTTCATAAATCATCAACAACTAATATTTGCACCCATTTGCATATGAAACTATGTAGATATCTAACTATGTTAGACAATTAAATGGACACCCTAAACAGGATGAAATGACTCATACAAATATAAAAATTCAAATAGCACATACACTGTAAAATAGAGTATAAAATAAAGAATTAAATTGGCAACCAATATCTATTTACATTAGGCATATTTTTTTTTCTTGTTTATAGTTTGTGTGCTGTGAAATTATGTGGGAAGGGAAATATCTTGCTTCTATTTAAGGAAAGAACCTACCAAAGCCTGGGAAAGTTTTCTGAATTTTTACACATATTTAAAAAGATATTGTATGATCACGACATTTGTGTATCTTTTTCTTTCGGAGGGGGGCAGTACAACATCTCCAAATTTGGTCAGAAAAGATGTATAACCTTCTGAATTTTTGTATTTTTTTTAGCTTAAAATAAGAAAATTAAAGTGGAAACATAAAATACCAATTAATGTGCAAAGGCTGTTTACATGCTAAATCACCAGATCCAAAGCCACAGTTATGTTTAGGGTCCTTTTACAGAATAAGTTGGAAGGTCAATAAAAATGTAGGATGAGATTTGAAATAAATTAAATTATACTGTCATCAGTCTTTACACCAGTGAATCAGCTAAAAATCCTTACCCATGAGTTTATTTTTCAAATAGCCCTGTCGTAGAATTAACAGACAAAGGCTTCTGAGGGAAACATAATGAAACAATGTAATATTCATTGCTCTCGGACTGAAGCCTAATTTTAAAATTAATTTAAATGTTTATTAACATTCAGGAATATATAATAGGATTTTTGGTCAAGCTCACACTGCCTCAAATCTGTTGCTCACAATGTGTTTTAAGGCAATACTCCCATCACCTTTTGATCTGAAGATAGGAGATCAAAGTCCAACTAAATGGAGAATGTAAGACATCCTACAAAACATGCCTTCTATAATGAGATTTGGAAATCTGACCTAGCCTAGATGATGGGATTTGGACAGCAACATACCAAAGATAAATGAAAACAAATAAATTATGTCTTTCTGAAAGACATAAAATTCAAATTCTCATCACTTAAGTCTCAGCCAATTTGAAGTTTTATTTAAAAGCTGATCCTATTTTCCTAAGAAAAAAATTTGGTGGAGTGTGTGTGTGTGTGTGTGCGCATGCACACACACATGTGTGTATGTATTCAATATTTGGGAAAATTGATAGGGGAAGAAAACTAAGAAATATGAGTCAATAAAGGAGAAAAATGTAATAATGATAAAAGAATAGTCACATGAGTTAGAACACTGTTTTGTTGTATCCAGTGCACTCCTTTTGATAATGTAAATTACAAGAGTATGGTCATTGTGCATACACAATGCTGCTGTTATGTCTCCCATAGTTTAGGAGCCAATAGGAAAATGGAAATTGGACTCTCTTACTCTCTAAAAGATAAGCTGACCTCTGCAAATATACTCTCTCCATATGTGGCTTACTTGGAACTGTCAGGAAAGGCACAGTATTAACATTGCTTGCACACCAGTTATACACCAAACATCATGCCAGAAGTTGGAAATATATTATCATTTAATCTTCACGTATGCAAATAATTTCAGTATGTTAAGTGCAACGTTTAAATAATCATGTGACTTTGAGGTCCACTCAGTTGTCAATAATAATCTGTGTATTTTGCTTGCCTCTAACTAGTTCTATAATGAAAAAGTCTATGTGAATATTTAAATATATTTATTCACAAACATTTATATAGCAATATTAAATATAAAAGAACAATGGTTTTAGTTTACTTCAAAAAAACCTTTAATTTATAAATTATTCTTAAGAATAGAAGTAAAAGCTAAGGAATTAAAAATTATAAATGCTTTATTTAGTGATACGTTAAATTATAATTTGTATTCTTCATCCATGTATTCATTCAATTAACATTTGTTCAATACCTCTAGCTTATAGATTTATATTATGAGAGTTGCTGCGGGCATGAACTCTTCTTTTAAGGCAATCCCTGCCTTTTCAGATAAGAGGTAGACATAGACATAAACAAATAAAAATGCACTGTCTTGAATGTAATAATAGAAGCTTGTACTAATCACAGTGGTAGCACAGAGGAGAAGGTTAATAATTTGACAAGGGACAAGGTATCAGGGCAGGCTTTAGATACGAGGTAATATCAGGTCAACAAAGTTGGAGATGTATGCACATCCTAGACAGAGTAAAGAGCATAGGCAAATGTACAAGAATCCTGAAACACCTGGCTGAAAGGGGTCAACTACAAGTGGTTATTATTTCTGAAGCATAATGGTAAGAAGGAAATGGCACCAGCAGATGAGACTAGAGATGACCTTTAGGCTATAGGTAGACTATGAAGGGACTTAAGTAGTGGGTAATATTCTATGATTTATATTTGGATAAGATTATTCTGATAATTGTATAGAAGAGAAATCAAAGGGAAAAGTGAATTAAGCTATCAATCATCCAGAAAAGAGATAAGCCCAAACCCAAAATAATGGCAATAGAGCTTGTAAGAAGATGGTAGAATCTGGAGACCTTTCTGGGACAAAATTGGCAGATGCCGGAATCCAAACAGATGCTGTGAGAGTAGTGTTGAAATAAAGGGGATAATCAAGGATAACACCCAGGTTTCTGCTTGAGTGACTGGGTGAACAGCTGTGACGTTAAGGAAATGTGTTGCAGGGAAGAAGGATCTGATGTAAATGTAGGGGAATAAAATACATTTAGGCTTGTCGCATATAATTTCACTGTGAGACATCAAATTGGATCTGTTAATATTGCAGCTGGAACTCAAGAAAAAGATCTGCGCTCTTTATTTGGGAGGCTGGTTCTTTAGTATGGGAGACTCTCGTGGGAAGATTTGAAGAACAAGTAGTTACTATCAGCTAAAATGTAGTGATTATAATGTACATTAGTATGCTATAGAATAAGGTCCACAATCCAGAAAGGCATTTATAAATTCTTGGTAGATTTGGTGGTAATTTAGGTAACTGGAAACTCACCAATGCACACAAGTGTCCCTGAGAAAATTGTAAGACATAGGATCATGGAGAGCCACCATGAGCAGGAATAGACATGCTGTCAGATATCAGAAGTAAATGTCTAATGATGGGTTTGAATGCAGATAAATATATCGGTATGGAGCAGAGGGAAGAATTAAGAAGGTTTGGGTTTTCATACCTGATGGCTTCTGTTTTCTTTAAATTAGGAAACAAAGTGTGCTTAGAACATTTACAATAAGAGGACAAGGGGATGAGGAGGGTACCAAGATGAATGTAGCTGTTCTAGCCTCACAACACCTTAGATCCAGGGGTAACAATAAAGACTGTCCTGCTTTCCTGAAAGCTCAAACAAAATCCTCCCTTCTTTTTTTTTTTTTTTCATTGTTGTTGTATTCGGCAGAAAATACAATATGTTATTGTTCTATCCATGATTTCACCCTTATTTTAATCTTAGCTCTAAAATTAAAATAAATTTCTCACAATCAGTTCTTTGCCAAACTTTTTCCAGTCATCTCTTGGTTAGACAAAGCTCTGCTCTTAATACATTCTTTAGAAGGGCACATGTGTACAATATTCTATCAGTTCTTCATGTTCAAGACTATATATATATACAGTCTATACATGTATAATTTATATATATATATATATATATTTTTTTTTTTTAACTTGAAGGACAGCTTAGTTGGACATAATATCCTGTGAGTACATTCTATTCCCTTAACTTTCTTGAAAGTGCTCGTCCACTGTTGCCTTACTTTGCATGCTGTTTTGGAAAACTCTGATACCAATCTAATTCTTGTGACTTTGTGAGTTATTTCAATTTACTGCCTGGAGGCCCTCAAGGATTTTTTTTTTTTTTCTTTAAGTAAAAGATTCATTACAATTTTTTTTGTTTGTTTAAAAGATTCAGTCTGAGAGGTGACTGTAACCAGGTCGGCTTTCACTGGCACTGGTAGGTCTAGACTTGAAAGGTCAAATCTAGACTTCAGGCTTCTTTTATATTTGGAAAATTTCTTAGATTATACATGTAAATATACATTCTGTTCCACTGTTTGATTTTCTTCTTCAGGAGTGCTAAATTAACTTACGCTGTTGATCTGTCTTTCATTTCAACTACTTCCGCTTCTGATCCATTTTACTTCTGTATTTCATTTTCATTCACTTGAATTCTCTTTTTTTTTCTTAACATTTTTATTGGAGTATATTTGCTTTACAATGGTGTGTTAGTTTCTGCTTTATAACAAAGTGAATCAGTTATACATATACATATATCCCCATATCTCTTCCCTCTTGCATCTCCTTCCCTCCCACCCTCCCTATCCCACCCCTCTAGGTGGTCACAAAGCACCGAGCTGATCTCCCTGTGCTATGCGGTTGCTTCCCACTAGCTATCTGTTTTATATTTGGTAGTGTATATATGTCCATGCCACTCTCTCACTTTGTCCCAGCTTACCCTTCCCCCTCCCCATGTCCTCAAGTCCATTCTCTAGTAGGTCTGTGTCTTTATTCCCGTCTTGCCCCTAGGTTCTTCATGACTTTTTTTTTTTTAGATTCCATATATATGTGTTAGCATACGGTATTTGTTTTTCTCTTTCGGACTTACTTCACTCTGTATGACAGACTCTAGGTCCATCCACCTCACTACAAATAACTCAATTTCGTTTCTTGAATTCTCTTTTACTCCCTGCTTTTTTTCAATGTCCTTTATAAAATTTTCATTTGACTCTTTCTCTCTTGGGTGCCTTGTTTATTTATCTTTACTTCTAGTATAATGTTATCATTTTCTTCTCTTTCCTTAGTGAAATCAACTTTTGTTTTATTATAAACTGTCTTATGTCCATTTATAGTCCTACTATTTATTATCTAATTCAAGGATGTTTTTAATGTCCCTAGTTCATCATTTGAGTATATTTAATTTAGTTTGGGGTGTTGTATTACAATTTTATTAAACTGCATGATTGTTTTCAGAGGAAAATTTTGTCATCAAAAATGTGTTGATTCCCATTTCTGATTTATCACAGTAGTTTTGTATAGATGTGGTTTTTCTTATTTCTGTTCATTTCGTGGACAGTATTCCTGGTTTGAGAATGCTCTCTTCTGTCCTCGTTTTTACAGTTTCTTTTATGGATGGTGTTGGTGGGGGTAAGAGAAGGATGCCATGTCGTTTCTCTCTGTTTCTTTAGGATTCTTTATTTTTTACTTTTTTTTTTTATATAAAATTATTTTCCTTCCTTGCGTCTATTTTTTGTTGAATGCTATTCTTTCACTAAATGTGTGTCTCTCATGATTATTGCTCTCTGAGACTGCTACTTCTAGTCCCACACAGTTTAAATCCCCTTCATTTAATCAGTGCTGTTAACAACTAAGCCCAAGTGCTGTGTTTAGTATTTTGACACTTAATGTTTGACTTGCTCTTTCTGGGGATGATTTCACCTGTGCTTTGTTTATGTCCTCTGTGCCATTTTACTCTTTTTTTTTTTTTTTTTTTTAACAGACATTCTTAAGCTTACCTTCTTTACTCTGTGTTCACAGTCATGCAGTTAAACTCTGTAGGAATTTTTTTTCTCTATTTACAGACAAGTAGGAGTGCAGTATTCTGAAGGGACAGGTCATACATGGTTTTATTTTCATCCTTGGTTATTTATATAGTTTTTAGGGGCATTGAAGGGGAGATTCAGAAGCAGGCAGCCACCATTGTTCTCCTGACATAATCATATAGTCTTGACATTTAGAGTTGACACAGATCTTGCAGTTCATTAGAATGAAAACTGTAACTTCCAGATGACAAAACAGGAGGTTAGAGAAGTAAATAAGTTGGTCAGAGTCAAATGGCTGTTTCAGGTAGGATATGACTGAATTCTGAGTTTCCTTACTCTGAATTCCAGTTTTCTTTCCCAATATAGTGTGTTACTTCTAAAAAATAAATACAAATCAATAATTTTGGCATTGATAGGATACCTTAAATGATGAATGTCAAGATAACAATTGAGTAATAAAATAGTGATAGATATTTTGGAACTGATTAGGTGAATATTTTCAGTACCTTTACAATGAGTGAACAAGGCAACACCCAATGAACATGAAATACCATTTACTTGAAGGAGGTGAAGAGTTGTTGTCTTTTAATGTACCTGAAATATGTTGAGAATTGAAAGACTGCTTGTATTTCAGTAATGTTTGCAATAATTTGAAGACTACAACTGTGCTTGTGTGCTAAGTTATTATTAATAAAACTGTTTCACTTCACTATCTTCAATGTAGAACTTTCTTCTGGTAAAAATCTAATTTAAGTTTGATTCATTGTAGTCACTGGTTACACATGAGAGTAATAGGTTTAAAATATTATGCAGTGCTTTCTAGGTCATCAGTGTTACATATTTCTTTATTTTAGTCAGATGATCATTAACTGTGGAAGGTTGATAAATGCCAATTTTATGTATATAAAAACAAAACTATATCTAGGTAAATATGTATGTGTATGTTAAACACTTTACAAGTTTATCTAGTTAAATAATTTGTCCTTAATTATGAGAAAATATCATGTAATTTTTACAATTTTTATATGATTCTGATTCTAGCCAAAATAAAAGTTTATTTTTTTTAAGTTGAGGTAATGTTGGTTTATAACATTATATGTTCTGTATGTACGTTATATTTTGACTTCTGTGTACACTACAGCGTGCTCACCAGCCAAAGTTTAGTTTCCATCTATCACCATACAATTGATCTTTTTTACCCATGTTTCCTTCACCCCAGCCCCCTTTCCGTCTGGTAACCACTACTTTGTTTTCTGTATCTATGTGTCTGTTTTTATTTGGTTTGGTTTGTTATTTTATTTTATTTTTATATTCTACATATGAGTGAAATCACTTAGTATTTGTCTTTCTCCTTCTCCCTTTTCCCTCTCTTCTCCTTCTGGGATACCCATTATCCTAATGCTGCCCTTCTTATTAGAGTCAGATAGTTCATATAGAATTTTTTTTTTTAAGATCTTAATTCTCTCTCCTTTTCTACCAGTATAATTTCTAGATTTCTATCTTCAAGCTCACTAATTCTGTCTTCTGTATGGTCTGCTCTATTTCCAGTGCTTTCTAATGCATTGAGTTCTTCAGCTCCAGAATTTGTTTGGGGTTTTTTTTTTTTTTTTTTTAGAGTTTCAGTCTCTTTGGTAAAGTATTCATTCTGTTCATTAATTTTATTTCTGAGTTCATTGGATTGCCTTTCTTAGTTTCCTTTAAGCTTGTTATGTTTCTTCATGTCAGCTATTTTGAATTCTCTTTCAGTGAGATTGCAATATTTCATGACTTTGGTTTCTGGAGAATAATCATTTTCTTCTTTTGATACCGCATTACTGTGTTTCTTCATGGTGCCTGATGAGTTTAGTTGTTTTTCTGCCGGCCCATTTGAAGTAGTGAACACCTTGCTTGTTTAGATAAAACTCCCCCCCTCGCCGCCACTCCCCGCAGCTTGATTTTATTTGCCGGTTTATAATTAGAGGTTTTTCTTTTGTTTTCCAGTAGGTGGCACCATAGCACAAGTTTTTGGTTTCTCTTACCTGCGCTGCCTCTGGTTATATTTGAGAATCTGCACTTTCCACCCTCCAGGGCATCTGCCAGAGAACTGTTGCCCGGTGGCCTCTCTGTCACTGTTTTGCCTCTGGGGTCATTGGTACCTTGCTGTTGCTGGTGTTGCTAGCATCACTGCCTGGGGCAGCGGGATAGTGGGTGTCTCTTCTGCATGGGGGGGTGGGGGAGGGGTGATTTTCCTGATTCACTGGCTCCACTGATGCAGGGGAGGGGGAGGGGGAGAGCTGGGGTTGCGGATGCCTCTTCAGGGTTTCTGGGCTTGTGAGCACCACCTCTGCCAGCAGAGGAGCTGGTGTCACATGCATCGCTGCAGCTGAAAGCTTGGGATTGCAGGCCCAACTGCCGCTGCTGCCTGATTCCCTGTGGCCGTGGGTATGGATGTGGCTGGAAGGCCAGAGTCATATGCATTGCCTTCCCTGATGCTACCAGGTTCTCTGGGGCTAGAGGGCTCAGCAGTCTTGGCCATCCGTCTGGTATCACAGGCACCATCTCCACTGTTCCTCTGGTTCCACCACCTCTATGTGTCCCAGTCAACCCACCTTTAGATGTATGGATGTGTGGAATTCTCCAGTGTTCTGGTATGTCGGGTAGAGACACCTTTGTTGAGTTATGGCTATTTTACTGGTTGTAGATTGAAGGGAAGAGAGAATGTCTTATGCCACCATGACGCTGATGTCACTTCTCAGAAAACTCTTTTATTGACTCTGAAAAAGTCAAATGAGGATTCATTAAAAGACAGCCAAAACATAGGATTAAATGAAACTTCCTCTAAAATTGTAATTTCTAAGGTGCAACTCATCACACATATTATCAGCACATTATGTCTCATGAAGATTGCAAACATGAATGCATAATGAAGGCTCACAGATATATCTTTTCTAACATTTTTATAAGATTCATAAGATTTAAAATTTAGCACCATAAATTGATGATGAAAAATCTGAACATTGAAAAGTAATTGCCTTTTACCTCTCTGAAAAGTGACTAACATTAAAGTGTTTCCATAGAACAGAAAATGTCCTTTGTGGCCATAAGAGTGTCTGCAAGGGACAGTGGTAGGAGATGATGTCACAGAGATAGTTAGCAAAAGTGGAGGGAGCTGTGTTTAGATCACGTAGGTCTTCATAGGGTTTGAATTATACCCAGAATTGGGAAGTCATTGTAGGGTTTTGAGCAGAAGAGTAAACATGTATTTTATATTTTCTAAGGATCACTTTGGCTGATGTGTTAAAAAAAAAAGCACCTTAAGAAGACAAACAGGGAAATTAGTTAAGGGGCTATTGCAAGAGTACAGGTGAGAGATCATTGTGGATTTGAAAAAATTGGTAACTGTGAGAAGAGGTAAGACTGTGAGAAGAACAAGTTCAGGGACAAAAATAAAAAATTCTGTTTCACATATAATAAGTGATATTCAAGGAAGCCTGTGGAGTAGGTGGTTGGATATACAAATCAATAACTTAGAGTAGAAGTTGCCACAGATGATCTACTGTGTCAGATGCTACTGAGAAATCAAGGAAGGTGAAGACTGAAAATTGACTACTAATTTGACAGAATGAGTGACTTGACAAAGCATGATGGGGATAACTTTTTGAGTGCTTGGTAGAAGAGGAATTAGAGGCAATAAATAACAGACAACTCTGTAGAAGGATAATAGTTGGAGGGAAATGTGGGACAAAAGGAGGTTTTTGATTGTTTTGTTTTTACATGGGAGATATTCAGCTAATTCTCATGCTGATGTGGATAATCTTGTACAGTGCTACTCAAAATACTGGTCCATAAACTATGTCTGAGAAGTCCACCAAGAGATAATAAGTTTGTGCCAGAATGTAAATAAATGCACCACTTCTTTTATTAACAGAGCCTCACTATGGAGAAAAAAAAAAAAATGTCAGGTGAATTAAACAGTATGTTTAAGGACATAATTGTTTTATATTCTGGGAAAAGTCCTTATTTTGTAGTAGATTAGTAACAAACATTTTGTGGGTTTTAGTTTAGAAGCAAAGTGAGAGAGAGAAAATTGTTGAAACAATAAAGAGAAGAGACAGATATAGAGAATGGTAGCTGCATCCTGCTATTGCTAGCCCAAGGAACTGCACTGTTAGTTTTATCAAACTCTGCCCACACCCAGGTTCAATGTGCCATTTGTTGCCTGCTAGGATCCTAACTGATATATTTATCAAACCTTTATTAATGCCTTCTGGGCATCAAACTCTCCTGTCAGATAAATAGGTAGGTAGGTAGTTAGGTTAGTTAGTAGATAGATAGATAGATAAATAGATAGATAGATTAGATAGATAGATAGAGACAGATAGATATCGATAGATAGGTGTCATTGTAAATCATTTAAGTTTTGGTTGAAAAAAGGAAGAACAGAAACTACGTCAAATTTCTTTGCAAAACACTACCTTCTTACTCTTGGCTGTGCATTAAAATCACCTGGTGCACTTTAATAATATACCCCTTCTCAGGAGACAGAATCTGATTTTATTCACCTGAAGTGGATTCAGAGACTAGCATTCTTAAGTTTCCCTAGGGGATTCTAATGTACAGCCAGGCTTAGGAACTATTTTAATAAGGATTCAGAGATATAAAAGCCTTGCTGAGTGAACTCCAAGAAATAACAATATAGCAGAGGGAAAAGGCCGTGTAAATAAATAGCTTCATTCAGTGGACATTAAACAGAAAGGTCATTTATGAAAATAATTTAAATTGATATTATTGATAAAATTATGAGTCCATATTTAAGTAGATAATCATATGCAAATTACTTGGACATCTATACAACTGGTTATTTAAAATAACAGTAATCATAATAGCCATACTTACAATGCAATTAGTAGGTATGAAGCATGAATCTAGTGCTATACTTATATTAACTCTAATATAAACTCCGCACAATCCTAATGGTGTAGGTATTGTTACTAACCAGTTTTTACAGATGAGGAAACTGAGGCACAGAGAAGTTAAGTAACTTGTATATGGCCACATAACTATTTTATGTTGTTTCACACTGCCTTTATGCATTTCTGCTGCCAAAATTAACCACTCTCCCTTTGCAAGTTAGCCCAATGTCAAATCATTATAGTATCATTTCTAAGATGTTGTCTTTTGCTGTCTTTTGCTTAAGCAAACTTAATTTGCTTCCATACTGTCCTCTTCCATTCTTTGTTCATATATAGCTTCATAATCTCTGATTTTCTCCAAAATTCTTCCTGCACATTTTTTATCTTCTTACTTTATTTTTATTTCAGGAATCCCAAAGTTTTCTATAGCAGGCAAATTATCAAAGATTACTCTACCATTTATTCTACATTCCTGTGATACAGGCCCTAATTAATTGTCTATTATTCCTGACTTCCCTTAGTCTTTACAAAAGCCTTGAAAGCTAAGAAATTATTTACATTTTGGAGCTGTTTTAAGGTTCATTATCTTGCCCAAGGTCACAGATCTAATAAGTGGTTGAACTGGGATTTAAACCCCCCAGTTCTAATTCCAGAGTTCTTAATGACTGCAGTTTGCTGTGCCATTAGAAAGACTGATCTCTCAAGTTAGAACATAAGTTCTGTCTCTTTGGTGCTGCTTGTCCTTTTGCATTAAATTGTCCCATGGCCAGAACAAAGTGGCCAACTATCAAAGAAAATCAGCCTTTCTACCCCTGGGGCCATGAAGAACAGCAAAAATGCTTTCTCAGGGCTTTGCTTTTACCATTTACTGTCTACTGTATGAAGTAGTAAAGATGCTGATTTTTAAAAAGTGGCAGTATAGCCTTCATTAATAAATTTTCTCAGGTATGAGTTGCTGAGACATCTTTGTTTATAGCAGCAACCTATCGATATTTTATAAATATATATTTTTTTCATTATCAAAATATATAACTTACCAAGTTCAAATTCCTAGAAGATACAAAAACAAAGAAATGCATAGGAAAGCATAAAAAAGAAGTTGATTTCTGGTCCTGGATTTAGAGAGAGATCCTGGATTTACCTCAAGTGTTATGTTTCATCTGTCTTTATAACTTCTGACCAAATATGTATATATATATTGCAAGTGTACTCTTCTTCTGAAAAATTTAATTGCCATTCATTTTCCTAGTGTGGAGTAACATGGATTAGATTCAAGTCAAGTAGGTTAAATTTTTCTATGTTACATTGTTTAAAGTGTGTAAGTTTTTTTCTCACAAAGTAATTCTGTGTCCCTGACTCCTTCCTCCCTGGTGGAGGGTAGACAGAGATGAGAACTGCTCTCCAATACAATCACTGATCCTACAGAAATGTTTTCATCATAGAAAACTTAGTAAACGGAAGGCCAAAGGAAATGAGAGCAGGGTGGGGTGGGCTAGCTAATAGGCATAAAAGAAACAGAATACTTCAGAGAAGAGTTTGTGGTCCAGATCACTCAGCCTTAGAGGCAATAGAGAACTCTAGATGGACCACTAGTTTCCTTCAGAAATTATTAGCTAGTGGTACTAGTTCAAGCTTGTAACAGTTCCTGATTTTGTTTTTTTTAATTAATTAATTTATTTATTTATTTATTATTGGCTGTGTTGGGTCTTCGTTTCTGTGCGAGGGCTTTCTCTAGTTGCGCCGAGCGGGGGCCACTCTTCATCGCGGTTCGCGGGCCTCTCACTGTCGCGGCCTCTCTTGTTGCGGAGCACAGGCTCCAGGCGCGCAGGCTCAGTAGTTGTGGTTCACGGGCCTAGTTGCTCCGCGGCACGTGGGATCCTCCCAGACCAGGGCTCGAACCCGTGTCCCCTGCATTGGCAGGCAGATTCTCAACCACTGCGCCTCCAGGGAAGCCCCAGTTCCTGATTTTTAATGAGCATTTGAAAAATATATCCAGGAGGTCTGTCTGATTAGAAATAAAGGACAAAAAAAAAAAAAAAAAAGAAAGAAAGGACAATAGAGATCCAGACACAAAGAGGGGAGCTGGCATAAATTAACAAAGGTTTCCCAATGAGAAATTAAACTAGAAACTTGGGAACAGGGTGCATGGGGAAAAAAAAAAAGGCAGCAAGTAAGTACTTAGCCATGGTAAGTCCTTTGAAAATGCTGAGTGAAGAATGAATAAATAGTGAGGAGAGAGAATGGACATATGCACTATAAATTAGCTTGAGAAACTGCAGCCTGATGCTCATGTGGAAAGCCAGGGACTCTAATCACCTTCCACACACTGGATTGCATTGGCTCACTTCTCAATTGTCCAAGAAAAAATATGTCCTGACTCAGACTTGATTAAAAAATCAGTCTTATACATTCAACCACTTCATGATCGTATTCACCTTAGTGTCATCCTAAACCCCTCACTTTTTCTCAGTCCCCGCATCTACTGTTTCACTAATTCCTCCTGCTGCTGCTTGTTACCTATTTCTCAGATCCATCCCCTTGTTAGTATTCTTTCAGCCAGTGTCTCAGTACCTCACCATTTCACGCCTGGACATTTAAAACATCTTCCCATCTGGTTTACCTGTCCTATTCAAACCATCCCCTTCATTGCTCGGAGTAAATATCTGAAATATAAATCTTGCCCAGTTATTTTCCTTCATGACACCTTTACTGTCTAGCATTTATCTCTTGAGTAAAATCCAGTATCTTCATCAAGGTATTAAAGGTTCTCCATGATTAAACCTTATGACCATCTTTTCCTCACTTCCCCCATTACCTATCATTCACTATATTTTCGATCTCCTTTCCTTGTCCATCTTATATAGTTGTCCTGGAATGTCCTTCCCCCACATATTATTCAGAAACTTCTGCTCTCTCTTTTATCCAACCACAGCTACTCTGCTTCCCTGAGTCTGAACTATTCTGCACAAATTTGTTTGCTAACCTCTTTTGTAAAGGTACTGTAATTTTCAAACGTACTAATGCAAACAGCAAATATTTTAAATTGATTGTTTTGAACATATAAAATATTAAAAAATATGTTCAAGATTGTAACAGTACAGACTTCCCTACTAATTACTAAAAAGAATTAAGTTGGCTATATTCCACAAATTGTTTTCACCAGTCTTTTGCTATTCTTTTATTTACCATTGTTACATACTTTAACAATTTATGTTTTTAAGAAGAATCACCATTGTGCAACAGTATACAACAAAATATCATCTTCACCACATTTTAATACCTCAGATAATAATCATTTATATGTGTGAGTGTAAATATATATAGTATAGAATACCATAGTGTAGACTCAGATATAAAGGCAGAAGGGGCCAGGGCTAATGTGCTTATCTTATCATATTTTATCTGTTGAAAGAACAAATAAATATATAAAGACTAAATTATATTAAGTTACTTCTAATGATAAAACAAAAGGTTTCATAAATTTCTTAATTATAGCTACTTAACCATTACTTTATAGGAGAAATAACAAATGAAAAAGTTTTGAACACATAGTCTCCAAATTTATCATTAAGCATAAATATGATAAATTGAAAATTTAAACAAATATTTGAAATATACTTTTATTTAAGAGTAAGATTAAATTAGGCTAAACTACTTTTAATCAAAGTACAAGCTCAAGAATTTTTAGAAAAATGTAGCTTGTCTTGATCCAGAAACTTACTTTTTGGGATACTTTTCTTCTTTGCCTTGTTCTAATTTTGATATTTTTATTAAACCTTCAAAGAACTGTATATTGATTTTATATAAAATTATGAACAGCATATTTAAAATTTTTTGCTTATAAATGAAAATGTTCTCTTTACATTCATTCAACAAATCCTTTAAATCTCCCTTAGCAAGCAAATATAACAATGGAAGCCATGAATGTATTTCTGAAAGATGTTTTTCCCATTAAAATTCCCATTTCTTAGTTCATTTTAACAGCATAGAACTTGCTAAAATGTCACTTGTGTTACTTCTGTTGGAAGTGGTTCTTTTTTAAAACCATGTAGCAAAATAAGATATGTTGGACCACTAATTATTTCTGAAGATATAAAAAGTTTAAACCTTTAGTGAAATTCAGTATTTTCAGCTGCCTTTAAATGAGAAGGAAAAGGCTTAGTTGGAATTTTCTAAAATACAGGGCCACTAGCAAGAAAAAAAAGAAAACAACAACAATAAAAAAACACAAGAATTTCATGTGTGGGAAAATCAGAGAAGCATCTATACTTCATAATCCTGTCCAGAGCCCAGTGTATATTAATATAGCACGTTGAAAGTAATATAGTTCCCACATGAAACAGGATTATTCTCTATACCCAAAATTATATTTCTGTTCATTTGAAAGCAAAATTTGTTTGCACAAATTTCAATAAGTAATGTAAAAATTGAATTTAATAGAAAACATTTCC